>NC_069509.1:175352314-175384814 GCF_027579735.1 Bombina bombina | reverse complement strand
CCTAAACCGCGATCCCCCAGATTAGTCTGAGAATAACATGTAAATGTACATTATAAAAGTTGTATCAGTTGTTTAAAAAGTGACAAAATAAGTGTAAAGTTATTGGGGTAGATTTAAAAAGCAGCGGATTCTGTAATCTACCCCGAAGTTTCGGTTAAGACCGCTTACAACCGCTGCTCCTTAACTCATCTGCCACTTCAGAGGTGGCGGACTGCAATCATCCCGATCCAATACGGATGATTAACAACCCCTGCTAGCGGCTGGTTGGCCGCCAATGTGCAGGGGGCGGCATTACACAAGTATTTCACTAGAAATGCTTGTGCAATGTTAAATGCAGACAGTGTATGCTGTCGGCATTAAGCAATGTCGGGCGGACATATAATATATCTACCCCTTAGTGTCTATAAAACAATGGGAGTTGCCATGTTGTAACTTAGGTTACCTTCTCTGCTGTGGCCAATTAGGGACAGTTATAAATAGGTCACTAGAGTGTGCAGCCAGTGGCTGTGCGGAATATAACAGTGTTCTGCTCTTACATTTCTAACAGGATCTGAAATGCTCACAATTTTAGAATGGAATTACAGGAAAAGGGGACAAAATAAATAAAGAAAGTATATTGTAGAGTTTTCTTATATATATGATTTATCATTATCTATTACCATCTCAAAGTCTTCAATGACCCCTTTAAAAGAGACATGATACAATTTGAGATTCAAATACATGTAAAGAGATTAAACACATAGTTACAGTTAGCTTCCAAGCAGCAATGCACTACTGGGTTTAGTTAGCCAACTAGAAGAGGCATATCTGCATTGCCACCAATCACCAACAAGCTCCCAGTAGTGTATTGCTGATCCTGAGCCTACCTTGGTATGCTTTCCAACAAAGTCTCTTAAAATGTTAGGCTTTGTCTGAATCCTGAATGTTTATTTTGACTTTCATGTCTCTTTGAGGGCCACAAAATAATATCTTTTATTGGTTGCCCACCGACCAGAAGTCCTCAAAACAAACATTTTTAGTTTCACTTTTTACTGGGGCTATACAAACTAAGGGACGTTTTCTAAGTTCGGCTTTTTCCCAGGGGCCACAGAAACTATTGTAGAGGGTCATATGTGGTCCTTAGGCTGCCAGTTAACCATGCTCTTTATATATATATATATATATAATTAATGCCTTTTTATTTTTTTTACACATTAATGTCCTTTTAAATCACTATTAGTCAATGATGTTATTATTTAAATAACTGATTAGTTTTAATCCTGGCACATTTTTGGAAGAGCACCAACACGGCAGCTGTGCTCTTCAGCGTTTGATCATAACGAGCTACGTTATCAAGTGAGCTACATGATAGATATGATGCAGGTTTATCTGAGCACATTTTTTGTAGCAAGGCATCATTACTAATCTACAAAAAGCTGCTGGTTCTATATTAGATCTCAGTAATAATGTCCGTACTCACAAATGAAAGAGGGTATAACAAATACATGCCAGCTGTGCCACTTTACTCTCTCTGTGTTCATTTAATGGGCAATGACATCATAGAACAAGAGATTGGGGCATCATAACCCGACACCATCGTTTTGTAGAAAGCACTAAGCTATAAATATAATTATTTAATATGTATAAAATGTAAGAGACATTTCATATAATCCGTGTTATTATCAGATAATAAACTGAATTCATTCAGTAAAATACTATTTTTGGGGATGTATTAGAATAATGTTTTATTTGTGATATTTTTGTGCTGAGTAAGATATTTAATTGAAAAATGAGCTCTAACTTATTTAAAGGAACCTAAATTCAAAATGTTCATGATTTGGACAGAGCATGCAATGTTAGGGCTAAATATATTAAGTCTCAGGTATATAATAGTAGGAAACAAACATTTTTCGCTATCCTCATTATATGTGAGTAAATTAGAAAGTTGCTTAAAATTGCATGTTCTATCTGAATCACAAAAGAAAAAAATTTAGTTCAGTGTCCCTTTAATGTGCAACTTGCTGATTGCTTTTACAATATTAATTTAACATGTCAGATCCATTTTATCCACAACTAAAAGCATTTGTATTTTTCTCTTTGATATATAATAGCCATATTCTCAAGTGGATCAGAATGAAGATGTGATGTTTAATCAAGCATTTCTTTTAAGAAAAGTATAATTCATGGCAAATGATAACCTTACATTCATGTCAAGAAAAATTAAAATATGACACTTTTCAAGTACTTAAATCAGCCACATAAATAGAGCTAATAAATGTATAACTGTTGAATACTTCTAAGAAGTAACTGAAATCTCAGTCTATGTAAGGAAGTTTTCAGAAGAATTTATTTTTAAATAAATTAGTTTCAACTGAATACAACTTTAGGAGTGTTTTATTATAGGAAAGCGTGCAGTCTTTTTTAAAAAACTAAGTACTGAAATAGTCTTTGTAATAGTGTAGAATGTTTCTGTTGTCAGATGTAAAATTAGATTAAAGGGATAGTAAAGTCAAAATAAAAGTCTATAATTTAGATGGAGCTTGTGATTTTAAACACATTTTCAATGTACTTATATTATCACATTTGCTTAATTTCTTTGGTATCCTTTGTTGAAGAGTAAACCTAGATAGTTTCAGGAACAGCAATGAACTACTGGGAGCTATCTAAACACATTGGGTAAGCCAATGACAAGAGGCATATCCGTGCAGCCACCAATCAGCAACTAGCTAGCATATTTATGGTGCTTAGAATTCCAAAGTAGCATTTGGCAGAACAGGGAAAAGTTATTCCACCATTCATATGTCAAAATGTGATGTATTTATTTTTTACCTCTAGTAGACACTTGACAGCAGGTTCCTTACTGTGATGTAATATTACTGAGATACTCCACAGTTTTTAATGTCAACTCAGCCACAAACTAAACTGACACCATTCCACCAAGTGGAATTATTCTACAAGTAACATGGTAGTGATCTGTGTCCCTTTAATTATATTCTTGTTAATTATAACTTTTTATAGATTAGTTTCCTTTCCCTGTGGTTAAACGCCAGGGCTGCAGCATTTGCACATTTTACACTTATAGTACTCTTATTACTTTCTACAATTTTGTTTTTTTTACATTTATTGAGTTGTAGATGAGCACTTGAGTTGTGGAGCACATGCTGACATTAAGGTCATTGAAAGTCAAGGTCAGGGCTTGTGCCACAACTATAGGATTTAGATTTCATTCAGGGAGGAGGTAAGCAGAAACATCTTCTGATAGCAGAACATATTAATGGTGAGACGTATAGAAAGTGAGACTTGCTAATGATGGCAGTTGATAAATTGGGAATGTGGTGGACCCTCCGTATTGTAGGTACTAAGAATGGTAGGACTTAATAATGGGGGACATTGTGGGCTCTCCGTATAGTAGGTACTGAGAATGGTTGGACTTAGTGATGATGGCAGCTGATAAATGGGGGACATTGTGGGCTCTCCATATAGTAGGTACTGAGAATGGTAGGACTTAGTGATGATGGCAGCTGATAAATGGGGGACATTGTGGGCTCTCCGTATAGTAGGTACTGAGAATGGTAGGACTTAGTAATGATGGCAGCTGATAAATGGGGGACATTGTGGGCTCTCCGTATAGTAGGTACTGAGAATGGTAGGACTTAGTGATGATGGCAGCTGATAAATGGGGGACATTATGGGCTCTCCGTATAGTAGGTACTGAAAATGGTAGGACTTAGTAATGATGGCAGCTGATAAATGGGGGACATTGTGGGCTCTCCGTATAGTAGGTACTGAGAATGGTAGGACTTAGTAATGATGGCAGCTGATAAATGGGGGACATTGTGGGCTCTCCGTATAGTAGGTACTGAGAATGGTAGGACTTAGTAATGATGGCAGCTGATAAATGGGGGACATTGTGGTCTTTGCGGATAGTAGAAACTGACCATGGTAAGACATAGTGATAACGGCAGCTGAAAAAAGGTGCATGTGCTCATAAAGGGAACTGAGAATGGAACATGTGTTTAGAGGGAGCTAAAATTGGTGGAACACGCTCATGATGAGATGTAATGGTGATCAGATCTGAGAATGCGGAGAGCTATTGGGGGTATCTGCTTAGAATGGATCATTCTGTATAAGACATACAAGGAAACAGTTGTGATAGTTTTTCTTGCTGGGGCTTATGGATGATGAGATTTGCTAAGTATGGTGGAACCTGCTGAGGATTCAGCTTATTGTGGGATCTATTTAGGATGGATCCTGTTGAACATGGGACCTATAGATGCCTGAACCTCCTGGTTAAGGGACCTGCTAATGGTGAGAGCTGGTTATGAAATGACCAAGTGATGGAGGAACTTGAATGAATAGTATAGTTGTTCAGGACATATTGCAAGTACACAGATTGACTGATCTCAAGCATGTCTATACATTTATATATATGTTAGGAAGAACACTATGAAAGTCCCTTAAAACTATATCTAGAATTCAACATAGGGGGTAGTTGAGTCCAAACATCTTTAATGCTATTATAAAGGGACATTAAACTCAAAGTTGAATTACTAAAAATATGTTTACCTGTATACAGCCCTCCCAACTGTTTCTATTTAAAAGAGACAGTCATATGTCCCTATCTTCAGAATTTCTCTTGGCCCCACCCACTGAGCTCCCAGACACACCTACAAACTGCCCAAACACACCCACTGAGCAACCAGGTACACCCACAATCCCACCCATGAATCACTCATGATCCCACCCCTTTCTATACAGTTCCATCCACAAAACATAGACAGCCCCCTCAACCTCCTGAGTCCCTGATATCCAGCTACAAATGTTGGAAGATATGTGTATAGTAAAAAAAAAAACAATTACAGTTCATTATTTATTTTGCTGCCTTTCATTTAATTTACCTATGAAAACTGGGAATTTTCCGCTACCTCTGGAGAGGCCAACCCTGATCATACAACATGCTACACAGTGACTGCTTGATCTGTGCTCATGTATATATCTCCCTAATTCGCCACAGCAAAATAAATACCCAAGATACTTTTAAAGAACTATGTCCTAAAACTACAAAACAATACACTCTTTGTTAACAAAAGGAAAATCTATGTGATTTTAAAGAATTATTTTGTGTGTCAGCATTTTGCAATAGAAAGATTAAATGCTAAGATAGATAGATAGATAGATAGATAATATTTGTAAACTTGATAGATATAAATAAATGTAAGTACAGTGTCGTCTTTTCATACCATTGGTAGGAAAACTTCCCTGGCCTCATGAATTTCAGTCCGAAACTGTATGTTTTATTAGTACAAACATCAGATTTGACACCTCAAAATTTGCTTCTGCAGGAACAGTATTAGCTGTGATGAATCACCCAGAAACTGAAACCTTTTCACTGTGAAAGATCACAGGAAGCAACAGGAAAAGTTCAACAAAAAACAAAAAAAAAGCCAAAAAGGAATTACAAGTATTTTTTTTAAGTATTTTCTTTACTATTCAGAGGCAGATAAAAGAAAAGCAACATATTTTCATCTTTTTTTTTCACTTCTTTCACCTAGATTTAAAGTCTGGTAATGTCCTGCAATACTTTTATAGTATCTGTCTTATAAATGTTGTGTGAGTTACTGGACATTACTTTCTAAATAATAAATAAAAATGTTGCTGTAAATAAAATATATATCACAGCATTAAAGATGGGCTAATGTGGGAATTTTCTTCACCTGTATAATATAATGTATGTTCTTGAGATTTGTTTTATAGTCTATTATAAAATTGCTTCATTCTCTTGGTATCCTTTGTTGAAGATTAAACATAGGTATGCTCGGGAACAGCATGCACTTCTGGGAGCTAGCTGCTCATTGGTTGCTGCCTCTTGTTATTTGCTCACACAAAGTGTTCAGTTAGCTTTACTCTTCATCAAAAGTTACAAAGAGAGCAAAACAAATTTGATCATTTTAATTTAATTTACATCAATGTATTGAAATATTGACCTGTGTGTAACCACTAGGTGGCTATGTTGTGCTGTATATTTTTGGTTTCTATGATGATGCAACAGGTGTAGTAAATCTGTGAAGGTATTTAAAGGGAAATAAAACCAAAATTGTTTCTTTTATGATTTAGAAAGAACATACAATTTCGAACAACTTTCTAATTTGATTCTATTATCTAATTTGCTTAATTATCATTGATATACTTTGCTGTAAAGCATATCTAGATAGGCTCAGTAGCTGCTGATTGGTTGCTGCACATAAATGCCTTGTGTGATTGGCTCACCCATGTGCATTGCTATTTCTTCAACCAAGGATATCTAAAGAATGAAGCAAATGAGATAATATAAGTAAAGTGGAATGTTGTTTAAAATTGTATTCGCTGCCTGAATCATAAAAGAACATTTTTGGGTTTAGTGTCCCTTTAAAGTCATTATGTATAGTATTCTGATAGCATGAGTAAGGGTCCTGTGTGACTCGAAATGTCGCTGTCTTTCGGGGTATACCACCCTAATAAATGAATGAGCAAGTCTTTGCTATAAACAGAAGTGCTGTAATCTTTTTCTTTCCTAGTGTAGACATGTAAACATAGTTTAAAGGGACCTCAAACTCAAGATTAAACTTTCAGGTAGAGCATTAAATTTTAAGAGACTTTTAGTTACTTCTGATATCAAATTAACTTTGTTTGGTTTGTATCCTTTGCTGAAAAGCATACCTAAGTAGATTCAGGGATTGCAATGCACTACCAGAAACTAGCTGCTGATTACAGCTATATGTCTTCTGCACAGATGTGTTCAGCTAGCTCTCAGTAGTGGATTACTGCTCCGGATCCCACTTTATGCAAACAATACAAAAATGAAGTGCTCGTTAGGGCTAGATTACAAGTGAAGAGCTCATTTATTGCACGAGAGTAAATGTGTACAGTTATTGCTATCGCGAGCTCGCTGTAGCAATTAGCACTCCAACATTTTTATAAATGGCCCCCTAAATTAAGTATAGTGTTGTTTTTAAAAATAAAAATAATAGGATTTTTTTTTTTTTAAATATAACTGCACATAGCAGTTTTAAGGCGTTAAATTGTTCAAATGTGGGGTGTTATGCCTTTATATAGCGGTCTATGGGGACTGTGTTATTACTATAAATATATGTACTGTATATGCTAATATACATATATATTTAAATTTGTTGCCCATCACTGGGGAATTAACCCCTTCGCTGTTGTAAGGCACAGCATGAAAACGAGGCACCCATTGGAGCCTATGGAAGCTCGCTCTCGTGAGCGCAGTGCTTCTGTGCAATGTGATCGCAAGGTCGCGTTTGCATTGCACCTAACTTGTAATACCAGCGCACATTTGCATGGGAGCGGATATTACTGAGTGGAGCTATATTTTGCGCTTTGCTCGTAATTTGGCTCTAAAGCATTAATTCTCCAATAATACAGCAATTTTTACAGAACATTTTAAATACTTCTGCACAAAAGAAAATTTTGCTGGCAGAAGATTATACTATTTTGAAATGGATATGATTTGATCAATTTCAGCAAATATTTAGTTTTTAAAAAAAATCCTTTTTTAAACTCAACAGGTATTGATGTCAATGTCGCAAATAGTTCATATAAAAATAGGACTAAGAACAAAACAATTATTTTTTTGCTTTGAAGAAAAAAAAAAACTCATACAAAGTTTTCAAAAATAGGTTATTTACAGCTGTTTGTGTTATATATTTCTACCTCTAATTTGAATATGCAGATTTATTTTTTATTGTTTTGAGTTACTCAATATTTTAAGCCAAAAGTATGTACATGAAATTGCTGTACCGTCACAGTCGTATTGGATTTTCAAAGAGTTTTATACAAATGTTTGATCTCGTCTGCTTTCTTTTTTGGGATCAGGCTTGTTCAAAGACTTGTTTTGGCCTTAAATTAACTTTCTTAATTGAATAACAAATGCAAATTTAAATCAAACACCGAAGCGGCACTCATAAATTAACAAGTTCACTTTGTACAGTGTATAATATAGCAATAACAAGTATGTTTACAATCAATAAAGCAACGTTACAATTATTTATTATATGCATCAGAAATAAATCACTGGATTGTGAAATATCTGTACATAAAATACATACTTCAAAAATATTCAAAACTGTCAATTTTTTTAGCAAACTTGTTTTGCAGTCTAGGGACACACCATTTGAAAATTATTTTTATTGTTTATCTCCTTTGCTGTGCCCAATTAGGGGAAGATATAAATGAGTGTCTGTATTGATCAAGCAAGCATTTCAATAAATCTGGTAGAGTGAAAGATTATAATTAAAATTTTATTTAAAATGCAGAAAATCTATTGTGTCATATGCAAACACTAATGCAAAAATAAAATGTTCTAACTTTTTGAGGTTAAACACATAGATTAAGTGAGCTACAAAGCAGCAATGCAGTAATGGGAGCTAGCTGAACATTTCTTGTTGGCCAATGACAAGTTAAATTTGTGTGTAGTCCCAATCAGCAGCTAGCTCCCAGTACTACATTGCTGCTCCTAAGCCTAAGTAGATATTCTTTTTACAAAGGATGACAAGAAAACAAATTATATTTGATGACAGAATTCATTGAAAAGTCTCTTAAAATTGCATGTTCTATCTGAGTCATAAAAGTTTAATTTAGAGTTTTGTGCCACTTAAAATATTTTTATGAACAGATATTTAAATAGTGCTTTTTCATATGACCTTCGCAGATACAATTCTCTAACATACAAGAAACTGTGCACCTACATCATTTTCTACCAGAGTCAGACAAAGCATTATGATTCAGTCACTGGACAAGTCAGTATTATGCAGAGAATATTCTACTGCTATGCACTTTACAATATAAATTGTCAGCCTTTCTTCTAAACACAGAGATTGGCACTTACCCTGTATGTGCCACATTTCACTGCATACTTAGCAGCTAATTGGTAACTATGCTCTTGTGCACAAACTTGATTGACAGACAAGCACGTGTTCTGCACATACCCAACAATCATCTGTATAGTCTCATCATACTAGTGACACTTATGCCCCTTTAATTTCCATCAACAGTTTGTCACTAGATGCTTTCTAACTTGAGCATTTAGTAGCTGGTGTACACACTTTATAATGTCAGGCTGCTCCTCTGGCAAAGATAAACATATGAAGGAGGAAACACAAGCTCATCTAAGCCTTATAATTAAATCATTACTAAGTATATATTTATATATATATTTAGTATCTCACAAAAGTTAGTACACCCCTCACAATGTAAAGTAGTGAGTGTACAGCCTGTATAACAGTGTAAATTTACTGTCCCCTCAAAATAACTCAACACACAGCCATTAATGTCTAAACCGTCGGCAACAAAAGTGAGTACACCCCTAAGTAGAAATGTCCAAATCGGGCTCAATTAGCCATTTTCCATCTCCGGGGTCATGTGAATCGTTATTACAAGGTCTCAGGTGTGAATGGGGAGCAGGTGTGTTAAATTTGTTGTTATCGCTCTCACACTCTCTCATACCGGTCACTGGAAGTTCAACTTGGCACCTCATGGCAAATAACTATCTGAGGATTTAAAAAAAGAATTGTTGCTCTACATAAAGATGGCCTAGGCTTTAAGAAGATTGCCAAGACCCTGAAACTGAGCTGCAGCACGGTGGGCAAGACCATACAGCGGTTTTACAGGACAGGTTCCATTTAGAACAGGCCTCGCCATAGTCGACCAAAGATGTTGAGTGCATGTGCTCAGCGTCATATCCAGAGGTTGTCTTAGGGAAATAGACGTATGAGTGCTGCCAGCATTGCTGCAGAGGTTGAAGGGGTGGGGGGTCAGCCTGTCAGTGCTCAGACCTTACGCCGCACACTGCATCAAATTGGTCTGCATGGCTGTCATCCCAGAAGGAATCCTCTTCTGAAGATGATGCACAAGAAAGCCCGCAAACAGTTTGCTGAAGACAAGCAGACTACATGGATTACTGGAACCATGTCCTGTGAGTGCTGCCGGCACTTGGCAGCTACAGTTCATTGAGGGAACCATGAATGCCAACATGTACTGTGACATACTGAAGTCGAGCATGATCCCCTCCTTTCGGAGACTGGACCGCAGGGCAGTATTCCAACATAATGACCCCAAACACACCTCCAAGATGACCACTGTCTTGCTAAAGAAGCTGAGGCTAAAGGTGATGGACTGGCCAAGCATGTCTCCAGACCTAACCCCTATTGCGCATCTGTGGGGCATCCTCAAACTGAAGGTGGGGGAGCGCAAGGTTTATAACATCAACCAGCTCCATGATGTCATCATGGAGGAGTGGAAGAGGACTCCAGTGGCAACCTGTGAAGCTCAGGTGAACTCCATGCCCAAGAAGGTTAAGGCAGTGCTGGAAAATAATGGTGGCCACACAAAATATTGGCACTTTGGGCCCAATTTGGACATTGCCAACAGTTTAGACATTAATGGGCTGTGTGTTGAGTTATTTTGAGGGGACAGCAAATTTGCACTGTTATACAGGCTGTACACTCACTACTTTACATTGTAGCAAAGTATCATGTCTTCAGTGTTGTCACATGAAAAGATATAATAAAATCAGGGGCGTATTAATACATAGGCCAACAAGGCCGGTGCCTACTGCGGCATATTTTGGGGGGAGGAACTTCTCTGTTGCACTGTCTGAATATGTGCCCACTGCCCAGGAATGAAAAAAAAAATGTTTTAATTGTGACAGTGCGGCGGTCACGTGACCAGCTTTTTGCCATGTCACTTGACGTTTTTGACCAGCCACCCGCCTTCCTGTCTCTTTCTTTGCAAGCTGCGAGAAGTGGAGTAGGAGTTGATTGTGATCAGTGTGGAGCAGATCCTGAGGACTGGAGGGGGCTGACCCGGCTGAGTCTCACTTAACTCAGGTAGGGAAGGGCAGGGCAGCCACAGCCAAAATATTGCATGCTGACAGAGGACAGCAGAATTTTGAGTTCCTAGGGCTGCACAAAACCTAAATACGCCACTGAATAAAATATTTACAAAAATGTGAGGGGTGTACTAACTTTTGTGGGATACTGTATGTATATATATATATATATATATATATATATATATATATATATATATATATATATATATATATATATATATATATATATATTGTGACAGGAACACTTTTAACCACGGTCTTCTAGGGCACAAATGCAGCACAGGACAATCCACTGTAGTTTAAAAGGCTTTATTTTTCACAGCAATAACAAACAGGCAGTTCATTTTCAAAAGAGGGAAATCCTTCCTCTGCAGCAAAGTTAAGTACTTTTAAATGTGTCCCAGCACTTCACAGCATTCCACAAGTGCTTTGTAAAAATAATGTCCTTTTACAGTTCACAGGAACAAAAGTCTTTTACACAGTGTAACAAACACACACCAGCTTTTGTAGCTGTATAACTCTCTCTCAAGGCCTAAGTGAGGCTGCTATTTAAACCCTCACAACTTCTAATTAGCCACACCTGTGATTAGCTGCTGGACAGCTTCACAGCTGTCTGGGATAATCAAATACACACTCTTTCTCCCTGGGGTTTTAACTGAAAGGAGAAATAGCATGTACAATGCTTGGTCTTAAATATCTTCCATTTATAACCAGGCCTTGCTTTCTGTCACATATCCTCCCCCCCAGCTCACACCCAGTGGGTTGAGCGACCATGGACATCAATGAATGTACCCGAGACAAACCATCAGCATTGCCCTGCAAAAGACCGGCCGTGTGCTCAACAGTAAAATTGAAGGGTTGCAAGCTAAGAAACCACCTAGTAACCCTTGAATTTGTTTCCTTATTCTGACTCATCCATGTGAGAGGAGCATGATCTGTTATTAATTTAAATTTTCTTCCCAACAGATAGTACCTAAGGGTCTCTAAAGCCCACTTAATGGCAAGGCATTCTTTCTCCACTATAGAATAGTTCTTTTCCTGTGAAATAAGTTTTCTGCTTAGGAAAAGGACAGGATGCTCTTCTCCCTGACACTCCTGCGAGAGAACTGCTCCTAAACCAACATCAGAGGCATCTGTCTGTACAATAAAATCTTTATCGAAATTGGGGGTTACCAAAACTGGATGGGCACAAAGGGCATCTTTCAAATGCTTAAAAGCTTGTTCTGCTTCTGGGGAATATTTTATCATAATTGGGGCCCTTGCTTTTGTGAGATCTGTCAAGGGTGCCGCAATTGTAGCGAAATTCGGGATAAACCTTCTATAATAACTAGTTATCCCAATAAATGCTCTTACTTGTTTTTTAGTTAGAGGCTGTGGCCAGTTCTGTATGGCCTCTACTTTTGTTGTCTGAGGTTTAACTAATCCTCTACCAATAGTATAACCCAAGTACTTAGCTTCCTGTTAACCAACAGTACATTTTGCAGGATTGGCAGTTAACCCAGCGGACCGTATTGCATCAAGTACTGCTTGAACTTTTGGAAGATGGGATTCCCAATCTGTACTATAAATTATAACATCATCCAAATATGCTGCCGCATAACGAATATGGGGTTTCAGAATTCTATCCATCATCCTCTGGAATGTTGCCGGGGCCCCATGTAAACCAAATGGCAACACCGTATACTGAAATAAGCCCTCTGGGGTTGAAAAAGCTGTCTTTTCCTTTGCTTGACTAGTGAGAGGCACCTGCCAATACCCTTTCGCTAAATCAATTGTAGTGAGATAACGTGCTTTTCCTAGCCTTTCTATCAACTCATCTACCCTAGGCATTGGGTAGGTGTCAAATTTGGAAACACAATTAAGCTTACGAAAGTCATTACAGAACCTTAATGAACCATCCGGCTTTGGAACAAGCACGATTGGACTGTTCCACTCACTTTGTGATTCCTCAATTACCCCAAGCTTTAACATTTTTTCTACCTCCAGTTTAATAGCCTTTCTACGAGCCTCAGGGACCCTATAGGGTTTAAGGCAGACCTTCTTCCCTGGTTCTGTTATTATGTCATGCTTAATAACATTAGTTTTTCCCGGTATCACAGAAAATACCACTTTGTTTATTCTAATAAAATCCTTGACCTCTCGCTTCTGATGTACAGATAGGGTTTCCGATATATTTACCTCTGGTTCAGTGACAGGGAGTTCTGTAGGTTTTAAGGCAACTAAAACTTCCCTATCTTTCCAAGGTTTTAACAGATTTATATGATATATTTGCTCAGGTTTCCTTCTCCCTGGCTGACTTACTTTGTAATTAACATCACCCACTTTCTCAATTATCTCATATGGGCCCTGCCAAGTAGCCAAAAATTTATTTTCAACTATAGGGACCAGAACTAACACCCTATCCCTAGGTTGAAACACCCTGGCTCTAGCATTACGGTTGTAGCTGTACTTTTGTGCTTCCTGTGCTTTTCCCATATGTTCCCTTACAATGGGCATGACAGCTTCCATACGATCCTGCATTTGGGAAATATGTTCAATAATACTTCAATAAGGTGTTGTCTCTTGCTCCCAAGTCTCTTTAACTATATCTAGTAATCCCCTGGGATGCCGCCCATATAACAGTTCAAATGGGGAAAAACCTGTAGAAGCCTGGGGAACCTCCCTGATAGAGAACATTAAATAGGGTAACAGAAGGTCCCAATTTCTCCCATCTGTGTCAATTACCTTTCTTAGCATACTTTTGAGAGTTTTGTTAAACCTTTCTACTAAACCATCAGTCTGAGGGTGATATACTGAGGTCCTTAGTTGTTTTATGCCAAACAACTTACACAATTCTTTTGTAACCCTGGACATAAATGGAGTTCCATGGTCTGTCAAAATTTCCTTAGGTATCCCGACCCTGCTAAACATTAGCATGAGTTCTTTTGCTATGGACTTTGCAGAGCTGTTACGAAGGGGAACTGCCTCAGGATAGCGTGTAGCATAATCAAGGATTACCAGTATATACTGATGTCCTCTAGCAGATTTAACCAGCGGACCCACTAAGTCCATAGCAATTCTTTCAAAAGGCATATCAATTATAGGCAAGGGCACTAAAGGGTTACAAAAATCTTTAGCAGGAGCTATAAGTTGACACTTAGGGCATGAAGCACAATAATCCTTGATGGCTACAAATATCCCTGGCCAATAAAACCTTCTAAGAACTCTCTCTTTGGTTTTCTCAACTCCCAAATGCCCCCCTAGAATGTGGTTATGTGCAAGATTTAATACAGTGTTCCTAAAAGTCTGGGGCACCAAAAGTTGTTTAACAATGTCTGTTCCTTTCTTCTCTACACGATATACCAAATCATTAACTGCTTCAAAATAAGGATAGGGTAATACATTTCCTGGCTGTGTCACAACATCATTTATAACCCTGATATTATTTCTTGCCTCTACCAATGTTGGATCCTCCCATTGGGCTTTTTTAAAATTACCAGGGCCACCAACCAGATCTATCAAATCATCAATATTTTCCGAGCTAGTACTTGGTACTTCATTACTCTGAGAAGGTTGATCACCTACTAATACAGGCATAGGGCAATAAATCTTATTTTTCTCCTTTTCAATGGAACCCCCTTCAAAATCAGTTTCAGAGAAAGGAAATACATACATATCAGAAGTTTGACATATTTCTGGAGATTCCCATAACTCCAGAAATTTTGGAAAATCTCTCCCTATTACCACCTCATGGGCTAAATTTGGTACTACACCAACACAATATTTTAATTTACCACACTGAGTCTCAATCTCCACTTCAGCTGTAGGATATTCCCGTTTATCTCCATGAACACAGATAATTCCCATTTTTTCCCCATAATCTAATACTGCATCTGGTACTAAAGATTTAGCCACTAGTGTGACCATACTTCCTGAATCAAGCAAAGCCCTAGACACTTTACCATTAACCGTCACAGTACACCAATGGGAATCATTATTAACAGAGCTGTTGCTATTAGACAATAGTGAATGTGCAACATTACAGTCCATAAATTCATCTTTATCACAGTCTCTAGCAATATGCCCAACCTCATTACATTTAAAACATCTTACAGGTTGGTTATATTTAAATGTTTCCTTAATTCCTGGGGAAATGACTCTGGTGTTTTGCCTATACACCTGCTGCTCTCTTATCCCCTTTATCCCCTGAACAGTCTTACCAGTTCTTGTAGAGCTCTGGGACTTGGGATTGTGGGGCTGATCCATTGAAGATTGTTGCAAAACTTCTCCTGAAGCTATAAACCTTTCGACCAATACAATCAACTGATCCGCTGTTTGAGGATCACCTTGATTAACCCACCACCGCAGGGAAGCAGGTAATCCACGCTGAAACCGGTCCATCACCAGTAGTTCCACTATTTTGGTAGCCGAATTAACCTCTGGTTGCAGCCACTTCCTGGCAAGGTGTATAAGGTCGAACATCTGGGATCTTGCAGCATTATGAGATGAAAACATCCAGGAATGGAATCTTTGTGCACGGACTGCCGAAGTCACCCTCAGGCGTGCAAGGATTTCTGCTTTCAATTTCTCATAGTCACTAGCTTGTGCTGGCTCTAAATCAAAGTAGGCCTTCTGAGGTTCACCACTAAGAAATGGCGCAAGTATACTCGCCCACTCAACTGTCGGCCATTTTTCTCTTTCTGCTGTGCGTTCAAATGCCAAAAGATACGCCTCAACATCATCAGCTGCTGTCATTTTTTGAAGATAATGACTAGCCCTTATTACTCTGGAACCTTGGCTGCCACCAACATATTCAGAGTTCAGTCTTTCTGATATGGCTTGAACCTCTCGTTGCAGAGTCTGTGTAGCACTTTGCTGCTCCTCCCGGGTCTTCCTGAATGCCTCAGCTTGCACAGCAGCCATCTGTTGTATCAACAATTCAGTGTTCTCCTTCTGTGATTTAGCCAGCAGCATAGCACTCTCTGACTGGGCCAAGACCAACTGTTGCAGTGCTGCACTATTTTCAGCAGCTTTTCTGTTAGTCTCCTGCTGTATAGCATTAGAATGGATCAAAGCTTTAATGACTTCCTCCATGTTGCTTGCAAATTATTATGCCCACAGACATACAACGTGGTTGCCCGCATTCTCCACCAAGTGTGACAGGAACACTTTTAACCACGGTCTTCTAGGGCACAAATGCAGCACAGGACAATCCACTCTAGTTTAAAAGGCTTTATTTTTCACAGCAATAACAAACAGGCAGTTCATTTTCAAAAGAGGGAAATCCTTCCTCTGCAGCAAAGTTAAGTACTTTTAAATGTGTCCCAGCACTTCACAACATTCCACAAGTGCTTTGTAAAAATAATTTCCTTTTACAGTTCACAGGAACAAAAGTCTTTTACACAGTGTAACAAACACACACCAGCTTTTGTAGCTGTATAACTCTCTCTCAAGGCCTAAGTGAGGCTGCTATTTAAACCCTCACAACTTCTAATTAGCCACACCTGTGATTAGCTGCTGGACAGCTTCACAGCTGTCTGGGATAATCAAATACACACTCTTTCTCCCTGGGGTTTTAACTGAAAGGAGAAATAGCATGTACAATGCTTGGTCTTAAATATCTTCCATTTATAACCAGGCCTTGCTTTCTGTCACAATATATATATATATATATATATATATATATATATATATATATATATATATATATATATATATATATATACTGTATATATATATATATATATATATATATATATATATACAATTCATTGTTAAAATTTAACAACTCCTCTTACATTTTTGGACTTCATTAGTTTTTACACACAATATGCTCATGAGTAACATTATTCTTCGGCTCCCACCCACCAACGATTTTTGGCCATCGATGTCCGGTGCAGAGAGCCAGCAGGAGTCCGTAAACACATATATACATCTGGCACTGTGGAGCTTGGTAAGGAGCCTGAAAATCATCACAATGTTCTTACAAAATAAGCAAAACTATATATTGTTACAAAAACACTACCAGATGGGCTATACAAATGGATAATCTACAAAACATTTATGGAAAGAAAATGTCCCTTTAAGCATCATTATTGACTGAGTAAAACAACCAATCAGAGCCTTATTTTATCACCAGCAAATCTATCAAGTGGTACCTTAAAATCCCCAACATAATTGTTATGAACTGAGACTCTGCTATACACTATTTCAAAACAGGAAGCATTCAATGATTCTCTAATTTCAGTTACTAAATTGTAATAGAATTACAAATCTATGTGACTTTTATATTATATAGATATATTGCTGAATTAGGTGACTTTCTGTGTTTTGTGCTTTATAGCTTTTGCAGAAATAATTTAACTCCTCCTCAAAAGCTTCCATGGCTGTAGAAGCGAGGGTCCTCCTAACAGCGGTGAGACTCCTTATTTCTTCATGCCTCAGGCAATCACACAAAACACACATATACAACACTCATAGACACACACCAATCATATACACACACACACACACAACACTCATAGACACACACACACAAAACACTCATAGACACACACACAACACTCATAGACACTCACACAACACTCATAGACACTCACACCACTCATAAACACACACACACAAAACACTCATAGACACACACACACCACTCATAGACACACACACACATACAACACTCATAGACACACATACACACACCACTCATAGACACACAAACAACACTTATAGACACACATACAACACTCATAGACACACAACACTCATAGAAACACACACACACAACACATAGACACACACACACACACACAACACTCATAGACACACACACACCACTCATACACACACAGCACTCATAGACACACACAGCACTCATAGACACACACACACAACACTCAGACACACACACCACTCATAGACACACACACACCACTCATACACACACGCACACAACACTCATAGACACACACAGCACTCATAGACAAACACAACATTCACAGACACACATACACAACATTCATAGACACACAAACAACACTCATAGACACACATACAACACTCATAGATACACACGCACAACACTCATAGACATACACACACAACACTCATAGACACACACACAACACTCATAGACAAACACACAACACTCATAGACACACACACATACAATAATCATAGACACACATACACATAACACTCATAGACACACACACACACCACTCAGACAAACACACATACAACACTCATAGACACACATACACACAACACTCATAGACACGCACGCACCACTCATAGACACACACACCACTCATAGACACACACACACACACCACTTATAGACACACACAGCACTCATAGACATACATACAACACTCATAGACACACATACAACACTCATAGACACACATACACACAACATTCATAGACACACACACACCACTGATAGACACACACACACACACATATAAACATACAACACTCATAGACACACACCACTCATAGGCACACACACACCACTCATAGACACACACACAACACTTATAGAAACACACATACACCACTCATAGACTCATATACACACACACAACACTCATAGAAACACACCCACACCACTCATAGACACACACACAGCACTCATAGACACATAAACACCACTCATAGACACACACACACAGCACTCATGTACACACCCAACACTCATAGAAACACCCACACAACAGTCATAGACAAACACACAAAACACTCATAGACACACACAAACCACTCATATACACACACACCACTCATAGACACACACGCACCAATTATATACACACACACAACACTCATAAACACACATACCATGCACACACACACACACACAACACTCATAGACACACACACAACATTCATAGACACACACAACACTCCTAGACACACACATACAACACTCATAGACACACACAACACTCATAGACACACACACCACTTATAGACACACATACAACACTCATAGACACACACACAACACTCATAGACACACACACAACACTCATAGACACACACACCACTTATAGACACACATACAACACTCATAGACACACACACAACACTCATAGACACACACACAACATTCATAGACACACACAACACTCCTAGACACACACACAGCACTTATAGACACACATACAACACTCATAGACACACAACACTCATAGACACACACATAACACTTATAGACACACACACACAACACTCATAGACACACACGCGCACACAACACTCATAGACATACACACGCACACAACACTCATAGACATACATATAACACACATTTACACACAAATACACGATTCTGCATTTTTCAGTCTATGCTTTGTTAAAAACATAAACAAGGAAACAGTCAGGTAGATTACTAAAATTTTGCAGACATTTGCTTTCTCATGTATGGAAATGTTATACAATAAGATCTTTGCAATTCCGGATCTTAGTGTATTGAATAAATCTGTCACCGAAAAGAGCTGAAGACCGCGAGTGGGTGCCTTCTTCTGCATTCAGAGGCATCCAAAACCTCCAAATGCACATGCCCACTGAATGCACATGCCCACCGAATACACATGCCCACCAAATGCACATGCCCATCGAAAATGTTCTCTGCCCCTTCCTTATCTCTCTGTCCTCACCATCAAACCCAGCAGCCTCACTATCCTCCTACTAACAACAAACAACCTAAATAAATAGCAAGATAAACTTTAAACATTTGATACTAAATCTAATACATTTCTAAACTTTCATTACAAATGACACGGCTTTGGCTTTTTGTTTATGCAACATGTTTTTTTTTGTTTAGTTTTGTTTTCTTCAAATTAAATTTAATTGACACAATCCCCATACCCTAAATGTGCATAGTAAGTCATTTTCTTCAGTTTTATATCTATTTAAGAAAAAGTTGACTTGTTTTATAAAAAGTGGTCTCTCACTACCACCAGAAATGTTAAAAACACAGAATATATCAATCAGCAATCTGTAATTATATGGAAAGATAATATAAATAAAGATGATTTATTTCATTGAATAACATAAGTATTTATGAAATATTATAGCACACACATAAATACGTATTATATTAGCTTCAATCATTTATCTTTATTCATATTGTCTTCTCCATATAATTACAGACATTTTCACTATTATACTTAGTACAGAAATATATTATTATTATAATATAAAGTTACAGAATGTTTATAAAAACTGCAACATTATAACATAGATTTCTTTGATTAATACTTCTACAAAATGATCCCTCTCTACATCATTATTTAGCTATATTATTATAAAACGATGACATTTTAATATACAGATTAGCAATTATATCTGCATAATTATTACAGAGTTGTACATTAGCAGCACAGTGTCTTACAATATTATTGTTATAATATTAGATAATATTGTAATTGTTCTATATAATTTTGACTTTTTCCAAACCTATTTTGCATGGTACCACAGCCAGTTCTTCATAAATAAATATCAAAGACAGTTGAATATTAAACCTTAGTAGATACATTTCACTGTATAAATGATGTGTTGTTGTTAATTTACCTAGTGAACCATGATTATTTTACTATTAAAATAGATTTCTTTATCCCTGATAAATATATTTTTATTTCAAGGGATAGGAAAGTCAAAATTAAATGCATGATTCAGACAGAGCAGGTCACTTTAGGACACTTTTAAATTCTATTTTCAAATGTGCCTCGTTCTCTTGGTATCCCTTGATGAAAAATAATATGCACATATTCTACACTAGTGGGAGCCGCTGCTGATTGGTGCTTGCACACATTTGTCTCTTGTGATTGGCTAACTAGATTTGCTCATCTTGCTGCCAGTACTGCAATGCTGCTCCTTCAGCAAAGGATAACACGATAATGAAGCAAATTTGAAAATAAAAGTAAATTGGAAGTTGTTTAAAATTGTATGTTCTATCCAAATCATGAAAGAAAATGTTGGGTTTTCCTGTCCCTTTAATTTCTCCAGGCCGATGATAAAAGAGTTGTAAAGTAACTGATCACACATGGTTTTTATTCAGTTCAGGTGCGTTGCCAGTAAGAATTTTAATTTGACATTTTAAACAAAATGTCTAATTATAACTTGGGAATAACGTTACAATTTTGTTTAATGTTTCCTAAACTGGGCATTGTTGGGGCTGCTAAATGTTAACCTAATTTTGCAGTTAGAAACTTCAAGATAATAGCGCACTGTGTGTCTAAAAATTCTTGAGATTTAATTATGTAAAGATATATTCTTAACCTAATTTTGCAGTTAGAAACTTCAAGATAATAGCGCACTGTGTGTCTAAAAATTCTTGAGATTTAATTATGTAAAGATATATTCTTATTAAAATGAAATTACCCACAGATTCTGTGCACCCTGTTGTGTGTGATGGAGATTGAAATATAGAGCACATATGGGTTAATATAACTGCCATAAAAGGTTACTAAGCAAGTCAAGAGAGCAACTCATAAAGGGAAATAAGTGTGGCGCTAGACAGCTGGGTATATTAAAAATTCCACTATATATATATATATATATATCACTAATAAGTGCCCAAGTCCTAAAAATTAGATATAATAATATTTAAATGGAGCCTATTATAATATATAGGAGGTGATATCCAGATAGAGAGAGATTAGCAAATACTAAAATGACACAAAAGGATCAATTTAATAAATCACATATAATATCCATACACAAATTAATATTCAACAATTTACCACCGGTGGTATAAAAACACAATTAAACAAGTAGATAAGTAAAAAATGTGTAAAAAATGTGTAATTATATTCTTGATTACACAGATATATATGGCAGCCGAGCTAAAAAATGAGCAGTGATCTTAATAGGTTATTTGTTCCCAATTGATATTTCTGTTGATGCGGTGAATGAAATAAGTTCATAGGTGTTATCCAAAGTAGGACGGCAAAACTGGCAGCTTAAGAAGTATATTGTAAACAGTAGGTCCAAACAACTGCACTTTCAAATAAAGTTAATAAAGTTCCAGGCTTTACCTTTACTTTTCAGACCAATGTTCCGGACGGACTTACTCTCATCTAAGCCCTGACCGGGAACGTGAATCACCTCGTTTAGGCGTCCGGGTCTTTCTGGCTGTTAGCAGCGATACTTTCCTCCTTCAGCGTGTGACGTCGTGTAAATTATCACGTGGACACGCACCACCCAATCAGATGAGGGGTTTCCCCTCTGTCAGTCCCAATGCGGGAAATTCAAAAAACACAGAGCGCTCTGGTTAGTTTACGGGTAAATGGAGAATCCAGATTCACAGGTTCACAAGAAAACATCTACGCGTTTCAGCCCGTTACAGGCCTTTATCAAGATCCAGGAGAGCAACTCATGTATGTATGTATATATATATATATATATATATATATATATACACTGTATATATTGTGTGTTCCCCTGCTGTCACACAATTGAGATAAGAAGGGAGTGTTTATATATATGACGTTTTTTTTTGTTTGTTTGTTTTTAAGTATGTAAAGACAATTTTTTTATATTCATAATATAGATCAGTATTGAAGTATAAAAAAGAAATATTTTAAAACCATTCATTTTATTAGTATACTTTGCAAATCAATAGAAGTTCAGACCTCTTGAAAAACCTGGCGGAAGCCATTTTCTTTGTCTCCTTTGTTTTGTTCAAATAGGTATTACGGATAAATGTAAAAAGATTTCCTTTAAGATCTAAGCAATCACTTCATGGATTGTAAAGTGTTGCAGGGTCAAGTAAGCACCGATGGTGGTGCTTACTTATAGCTGTGCCTATTTGGCAGTAACAAAGGAAATTTGATAAACATTAGGTTTGTGCATTTGGACCCTTAGTGAGGATCCAAACGCGGAAGTAAGCAGCGGCTGGTGCCCTTCGGATATTTTCGTAGCCGCATTGATTCCTGTAAAAGATCCCCACACTAAGATCTGTGCAAAATCTAGGTCTTAGAGTGGGGATCTTTTACAAGAATCAATTTGGCTACAAAAATATCCAAAGAGCACGAACCACATTATAATAAACATGCTGAAGAGGGTGTTAAAGAGGTATGAATCTGAACTGCAAATCAAAGCAAATTTTGTTAACAAAATGACAGTGGTAGGTGGTGGGACTAAGCAGTTCTAGTCAGCCATAATCAAATGTGGAAAATAGCTCTGGACAGAAAAAAATCAGTCTGGTAATTTTTGCGGGTGTACCCACAAAACCTGCCCTGTCAGGGAATATTATAGTTTAGATATTACCCCCCCCCCCTCTCCATATATCCCTTATCACTCATTACCCCTTACAGGTCAATCTCTATCGCTTTAAGCTATTCATTACAGTACTATATACTTTATCAGTTTGCTAATTATATTTTCCCTTTAATATCACATTCCCATTCTTTATAAATAAATAAAAAACTCTCCTTAGGATTTCAATCAACACAAATTAATTTTATTTATCTTCCAGTGTGACTTATTTACAAGAATAATAATAAAAAAAAATCCTTCTTGTAAACTGGTTACTTGTGATTCTGTGTAACAGAACCCAACTGCTAAATTCTGCTGACGCGTTTTGTGACACTGAGTCATTTCCACTGAGAAAATGTTTAATTCATTATCTAAAAACCAGATCTGATCTAATGGAATAGAAATCCTCTTGTTTTCTACATAACCCTGATTAGCAACCCTCTATCCTTTGTCAAATAAACTCCTGGGAAATCAATGATGAATAATCAATTTTCTTTTGTTTATAATTACCAGCAAATATTAAATTCTAATTACTGTGATTTTTTGCACAATCTTTTTCTCTGTAAACATTTTTAGAGGTTTTATAAATCTTTTTCCATGTGCACTAAAGGACTGTTACTGTTTGTACTAATGTTAGTGTATATTCACAAATAATAGAAGAAGGAATCTTTTTGGTATCATCCATTTATAGGAGCATGTTCCATATATTAGTTTTTATAATGCAATTATTGTGTTTTATATCAAACCAAGCTATAGAGGCATTCCAATGTAGCAATAACCTGTTTTAATTTGTCTGAGCATTTTATTGGTAAGCAAATACTCATTGGTCGTAGTTCTTTTGCACTATGCACACTCGTGTGTTGATTCTGTGCAGATGACATTAAAGGGGTATGAAACCCATTAATTTTCTTTCATGGTTTAGATAGAACAGCAATTTTAAGCAACTTTTTAATTTTTTCCTATTCAATTTTCTTCATTCTGTAAGTATCTTGTTTTGAGCAGCAGGAATGTAAGCTTAGGAACCAGCCTATTTTTTTGTTCAACACTTGGGTAGTACTTGCTGGTTGGTGGCTTGAATTTATTAACAGTTAAAATAGTAGCTAGTGCTACTGCTACAAACAGCACAAAATATTTATTTATTTATTTGTTTTGTTTTTTGATGGGGTTAGGACTGACTGAAATCAAAACTATTGAATAGTGTAAATTTGAACCTACGAAGCCTGTACTGTCTAAATAGTGTACATTTTAACCCTTTAAAGCTTTTTCCACCTGATAAAAAAAAAAAAAAGACTTTCCCATCTGTAGAAAAGACTTTTATGTCTTTAGAGAAACGGTTTTAACAGCAGGAATAAATCAACTATTTCTCAGACGCATTCAGTTAATTTGTTTTCATGCAAATTCAAAAGATTTTTTTTTTTTTTTAGATTTGTTCGAAAATGAATACACATGTCTAGTCTGCATATATTTAATATTTCAGAAGCAGATATTTCTTTACTATAAATGTTTTATCCCGAGTCGCTGCCATACGGCTACGAAGGTTATCACGTTTCTTGGGTAGACAACTTTTGGCCATGTAATACAGATCAGCAATTTAAAAAATGGTTTGATGACAGCGTCTTATTACAGAACTTTAAATACTTTAGCAAAGGAACAGAAAAGAATCTTTGCATCTTTGAACAAGCCGAATAATAAAGTCGCCAGCCAGCATTGTGAGCAAAAACTCCATTTAGGGACCTTTTTAATCCAGATTTAGAAACAATGTGCTATTTTATTCTGATCAGGTTTAAGTAGTGAGATAATTCCATTTGCTCCCTGGTTTTTCTAGCTATTTGCAATGGAAACATTATGCTGTAAATCATATTGTAACAGTGTAGTCCTCACTTGCAATTGTTTTTGTTAAAGGGAAAGTCCACACCTTAGTCATCTTAAAGTCTTATTTGGTAAAAAATAACACTTATTTCTCATACACAGTGCTTAAATTTTCACAGATATAATAGCCTTTTATGGTGCACACCCTTAAAGGGACAGTCAAGTCCAAAAAAAACTTTCATTTTTCAAATAGGGCATGTCATTTTAAACAACTATTTACTTTTATCAACAATTTTGTTTTGTTCTCTTGGTATTCTAGTTGAAAGCAAATCTAGGAAGGCGCATATGATAATTTCTAAGTCCTTGAAGGCCGCCTCTATTTTATTTACTTTTCACAGCAGGGGAGAGCAAGCTCATGTAGGCCATATAGATAGCATTGTGATCACGCCCGTGGCTAGTGGCAGACACTGCACTAATTGGCTAAAATGCAAGTCAATAGATAATAACTAAAAGTCATGTGATTAGGGGCGGTCAGAAGATGCTTAGATACAAGTTAGTCACAGAAGTAAAAAGTGTATTAATATAACAGTGTTGGTTTTGCAAAACTGGGGAATGGGTAATAAAGGGATTATCTATCTTTTTAAACAACAAAAATTCTGGTGTTGACTGTCACTTTAATTAATCAATTTATACAACACTATAAGAAAAGAAAAAAAGCCTCAATCTAATATTAGGCCTTTAAAAAGAAAGGGAATACAGCACTCTTTATATTTATATAAAACACATATTTATTGTTATACAGTTACAAATTCAGAACTGAAACAAATCAAGCAAATATTGATAAAGCTGAACAAATATACATATATATATACAAAGTATCAAGTACTCACACATTGCATTCATTCAACATACAAACTGAAACACACTATGCATCAGCATTGATACCTAGTCACAAAAATATTATGTGGGCACAATGACTAGGAAATAACAGCGCTGTTACTTTAAGAAAAAAATCTTTGCAAAGATAATGAAAAACTGCAAACAGTCCATTTCCAAAAAGTAATAATATAGTAGTGACAAATAGTAACCTTATGTTAATGAAGTCAAAATAGGTCTCCAAGCATTTCTGTCAGGAAAAGCATTAGTATGGTGAGCAGGCAAGCAGGATAATAAGCAGAAAATAAACAGATAAATGTCCAGCTCCTTATTGCAATGCTTTTAAGCCTTATAGTAAGTGTTAATAGTAAAGACAGGCAAGTAGGTTACTGATCAGGAGATAAGCATATGTATGTCTAGTTCCTTATTGCAATGCTTCTTAAACTTTATGGTGTATATTTTGTGAAAATAGGGACCGTTACCTTCCGCAACTGGGCTTCACAGGAATTTACCACAATGTGTCTCATAACATGGTGTGATAACATAACATGGTGTGATAACATAACATGGTGTGATAACATAAGATGGTGTGATAACATAACATGGTGTGATAACATAACATGGTGTGATAACATAACATGGTGTGATAACATAACATGGTGTGATAACATAACATGGTATGATAACATAACATGGTGTGATAACATAACATGGTGTGATAACATAACATGGTGTGATAACATAACATGGTATGATAACATAACATGGTGTGATAACATAACATGGTATGATAACATAACATGGTCTGATAACATAACATGGTGTGATAACATAACATGGTGTGATAACATAACATGGTATGATAACATAACATGGTGTGATAACATAACATGGTGTGATAACATAACATGGTGTGATAACATAACATGGTATGATAACATAACATGGTGTGATAACATAACATGGTATGATAACATAACATGGTCTGATAACATAACATGGTGTGATAACATAACATGGTGTGATAACATAACATGGTCTGATAACATAACATGGTATGATAACATAACATGGTATGATAACATAACATGGTATGATAACATAACATGGTATGATAACATAACATGGTATGATAACATAACATGGTATGATAACATAACATGGTATGATAACATAACATGGTATGATAACATAACATGGTATGATAACATAACATGGTGTGATAACATAACATGGTGTGATAACATAACATGGTGTGATAACATAACATGGTATGATAACATAACATGGTATGATAACATAACATGGTATGATAACATAACATGGTGTGATAACATAACATGGTGTGATAACATAACATGGTGTGATAACATAACATGGTATGATAACATAACATGGTATGATAACATAACATGGTATGATAACATAACATGGTATGATAACATAACATGGTGTGATAACATAACATGGTGTGATAACATAACATGGTGTGATAACATAACATGGTGTGATAACATAACATGGTGTGATAACATAACATGGTATGATAACATAACATGGTGTGATAACATAACATGGTGTGATAACATAACATGGTGTGATAACATAACATGGTATGATAACATAACATGGTGTGATAACATAACATGGTGTGATAACATAACATGTTGTGATAACATAACATGGTGTGATAACATAACATGGTGTGATAACATAACATGGTGTGATAACATAACAAGGTATGAGACACATTGTGGTAAATTCCTGTGAAGCGCAGTTGCGGAAGGTAACGGTCCCTATTTTCACAAAATATACACCATAAAGTTTAAGAAGCATTGTAATAAGGAACTAGACATACTTATGCTTATCTCCTGCTCAGTAACCTACTTGCCTGTTCACCATACTAATGGTTTTCCTGACATAAATGCTTGGAGACCTATTTTGACTTCATCAACATAAATCTACTATTTGACACTACTATATCATTACTTTTTGGAAATGGACTGTTTGCAGTTTTTCATTATCTTTGCAAAGATGTTTTCTTAAAGTAACAGCGCTGTTATTTCCTAGTCATTGTGCCCACATAATATTTTTGTGACTAGGTATAGATTTCAATGCTGATGCATAGTGTGTTTCAGTTTGTATGTTGAATGAATGCAATGTGTGAGTACTTGATACTTTGTATATATATGTATATTTGTTCAGCTTTACCAATATTTGCTTGATTTGTTTCAGTTCTGGATTTGGAACAGTGTAACAATAAATATGTGTTTTATATAAATATAAAGAGTGCTGTATTCCCTGTCTTTTTAAAGGCCTAATATTAGATTGAGGCTTTTTTCTTTTCTTATAGTGTTGTATAAACATCTTAAAGTCTTACCTTAGATTAGGCTGCAAATAGCCTTCTGCACCCTTTCTATATTATGCAGCAGGAACAGTAAAAAAGTTATTTTAAAATGACTATTGTTTCTGTTCACTTTGAAATGGCTGCCAAGCTCCGCCCACTGATTACATCACGATCTGGGCTGCATCTATGCACTCTGCTAAATCGCATTGACAGTCTGTTGAATCCAGTTAGTGAATCTTTTGTGATTGGATGCCATGTGCTGCCCAGATTTTGATGTCATCAGTGGGAAAAGCTTTGCGGCCATTTAAAAGTAGCCAGAAACAATATTCATTTAAAAATAACTTTCATATATGTAGTAGTTTAGCTGAAGTACGGAGCCATGCGCAAGCAAAGGTAAGTTAAAGGGACAATTTACCGTACATTTGTCTCCCTCTTAATTTGTTCCCAGTAAACGATTTTACCTTCTGGGGTGTATTAAACTGTTTACAATTAGCTCCTTTACCTTCATATCAGCTTTTAAAATTGCTGATTTTGCTTGAGGTGTCCCTGCCTACCTGAAAGTTTCTATACTTAAGCTTAGGCTATTGACAAGCTATGTAAACACAGCAAACAGAATAAATTACACTCCCAGAGGGCACTGGAAGATATTAAGTTGTGAAATGTTCATTTTCAATTGTTCTTTCTAAGTTTTTTATAAAGACAGAGATAAGAAAGAGAAGCATTTGAGTGATAAGATAAGGATATTTGATCTCTCTGCAAACAGTCTATTTTGATGGGTTGTGGTTTCAAAGAGCAAATCCAGCTATCTAATTTACAAAAAAAAACATAAACAAGCAATTCCTCATACACTTTATACTCTGCAGCTGGTATACAAAGGCATTGGGAACACATTAAGAGGAATACAATTTTACAGTAGACTGTCCCTTTAAGCTGTAGTAAAGGGACACTGAACCAAAAAAAATTATTTTGTGATAAAGATAGAGCATGCAATTTTAAGCAACTTTCTAATTTACTCCTATTATCAATTTTTTTTTTAATTCTCTTGGTATCTTTATTTGAAAAGCAAGAATGTAAGTTTAGATGCTGGCCCATTTTTGGTGAACAACTAAATAACACCAATAAAAAAGTGCTGTCCAGGGTCTAAACTAAAAATTGTCTGGCTCCGTAGCTTAGATGACTTCTTTTTAAAATAAAGATAGCAAGAGAATGAAGAAAATTTGATAATAGGAGTAATTTAGAAAGTTGCTTATAATTGCATGCTCTATCTAAAAATTGGGTTCAGTGTCACTTAAAGGATTACTTTCTGTTATAATTTTTAAGCCAAATAACTAACATATTAAAGTTAATAAACATTAATTAAAACCTACTGACCTATATTTTCTCCAAAACGAAGTTTCATAACGTTATAAAAGTTATATATTTTATTCCCCAATGATGTCACGTTATCCTGCCCACTATTTTCAGCACTGCGTGTTCAAAATACTTAAACCAATGAAATTGTGTTTAAAGCGCCATTTTGAAACCTAGGTATTGTAAACGGATTGGTACAGAGCAAAGGATACCCACGGAGTGGGTTTGGAAAACAATTAAATTTGCAGACAAGATTTCTGATATACGGTAGAGATATGTTAATGAAATGCTATTGATAAAAAGCGTATTTGGGGTAGTTAGTTAGTAACAGGCATAGAAAATATTTACTTACAGTGGCCCTTTAAGGATTCATGTACAAGCCAAGGTAAGTTTAGATCTAAATACCAGGGTATTGTTCTTTATGTCTTTAATATTCTAATCAAACTTCCACATTGCATAACAATCTTTCAACATTTATTTTCATTTAAACGCATTTTCTATTAAACAATTACCAGTTACTCATAACCAAAGCAATAATGACATTTAAAATTCTTAACAATACAAAAATCAATTATTCTATTTGAAAGTTAATTATTAGTCAGCGCATAATCATTCTCAGCTCGGTGCTTCTAGGGAAACAAGTCCAATGCTTTTTAACAAGCTCCATCATCTGAGATTTTCGTTCTGTCATCCACAGGCGCTTTAAAGCAATGAATTAAAGGTATATTCTAACACAAGAATAACATGCTGCAATATATTAGTGTATGTCATTTCACATGATGTTAATCTCAATCTATCGTATGATAATTATTGGCATATTATTATCTGCTGATGAGCACTTTTCACATTATTAGTTGTTATGTGGGGGGACAAAAAATCTACACTTAACATGTGCCATGGGCAAGTTTCTGAGCTCCTATAACCTTAAAGGGACATGAACCCCATTTTTCATTTTTTTTTCTTTCATTATTCAAATGCAATTTTCAACAACTTTCCAATTTACTAATTTTCTTCATTTTCTTGTCATCCTTTGTTGAAGAAACTGCAATGCCTATGGGTGTGCCGGTAACATGAGCCATATATGTACAGACAGAAATCAGCAGCTCCTGTGCCTACCTGGGTGTGCTTTTCCACAAAGGATACCACAAGAACGAAAAAATCAGATAAAAGAAGCGAATTGGAAAGTTGTTGAAAATTCTATTCTCTATCTGAATCATTAAATAAAAAAATGTGCGTGTCATTTCTCTTTAAGAAGGTTATTCTTAAACAAACAATACCAAAAAACAAAGCAAATTTGATTATAGAAGTAAATTGGAAATTTGTCTATAATTTTGAAACATTAATTTTAGACAGAACACAGATGGTTTCTGAGTAAACATTAAAAATAAAAACAGGTAGAAAAATTTAGTTATTCGAATGTAAACTACAGGAAAATTTTTTTTTTTTTATTGGAAATACACTGTGAAGATTTTTTTATGAAGAAATAAAGTTGTTTAATATCCCTTTAATAGTTCATATCACAAGATAATTAAGGATTAAATGCTTATAAAATTGAAGTAAAAATGTAATTAGAGCTGGTACTTGCATAAACTGATGGGCCTGTTTATCTTTGGGGCGGGTGGGCCGCTTACGCTGTTCGCCCATTACCCTCATGTATCATTGCAGAAGGAAATCTTTGTGTAGCTCCACCCCTTCTTTTGTGCAACCAGTTACGTGAGAGCAGGGCCTGTCTATCACAGAGTAATTTAACTCCTCCAGGTGGGAAGCAATAAATAGAGCCCAATGTGCACAGATAAAGTCAGTGCCAGACCTTCAATTACCTGCCGATCTTGAGCTCAACATGCTGGTGACTGGCAGCTATGCACATATGCTGCCTCTGATTGGCTCAGTTACGGTTTTCAGCTCGGGGTTAGTAGAGTGTTGCCAATCTAGTGCAGACAAACTATATTCTTAACCATTTTTTAGAGAGTTAAACACAAAAATAAAATGCTCTAATGTCTTAAAGGATATTCCTGATACAGGTTTTTGTTCCCTTAAAGGAACATGAAACCAAAAAAAAATTTCTTTCATGATTCAGATAGAGAAAACAATTTTAAACAACTTTCTGATTTACTACTATTATCAAATTTTATTCATTCTCTTAGTATCTTTTGCTAAGAAGCAGGGGTGTACGCTCATTAGCCAGCCTATTTCTTGAGCACAATATGTCAACAGTTTTCCAAGAATGTTTTCCATTTCCAGGAGCACTAGAGGGCAGCACTATTTCCTGCCATGCAGTGCACCAGATGCTACCTAGGTATCTCTTTAATGCAGAATATCACAGGAACAGAGCACATTTGATAATAGAAGTAAATTGGAATTTAAAAAAAAAATGGTATGATCTGTATGAATCACAAAATATTTTTGGGGGGGTTTAATATCTACACTATAGAATTGTTTCTCTCTTAAAGGGACAGTCTAGTATAAATTAAACTTTCATTATTCAGATAGGACTATTAATTTGAATCAACTTTCCTATTTACTTTTATCATCAAATTTGCTTTTTTCTCTTGGTATTCTTAGTTTAAACTAAACATAGGTAGGCTCATATGCTGATTTCTAAGCCTTTGAGGGCTGCCTCTTATCACATGCTTTTTAAATCTCTTTTTAATACAAAGAGACAGAAAGTACACGTGGGCCATATAGATAACACTGTGTTCAGGCACAGGGGGTTATTTAAGATTTAGCACAATACAATGCTAAATGCAAGACAATAGATAATAAACAGTCACAGTCATGTGATCAGGGGGCTGGAAGAAGGTTCCTACATACAAGCTTAATCACAGAGGTAAAAAGTATATTAATATAGTTGTGCTGGTTATGCACAAAATGGATAATAAAGGGATTATCTATCTTTTAAATCAATAACATTTCTATGGTAGACTGTCCCTTTAATGTGTTTCCAATAACTTTTTTACCAGCTGCAGAGTATAAAATGTATGAGATTTTCTTTTTTAAGGCTTATTTGT
>NC_069509.1:175319814-175347314 GCF_027579735.1 Bombina bombina | reverse complement strand
CAGGAATCGCCGGACATCAACCCGATCGAATACGATCGGGTTGATTGACAGCTCCCTGCTGGCGGCCGATTGGCCGCGAGTCAGCAGGGGGCGGCGTTGCACCAGCAGCTCTTGTGAGCTGCTGGTGCAATGTTAAATGCAGAGAGCGTACTGCTCTCCGCATTTAGCGAGGTCTTGCGGACCTGATCCGCAGTGTCAGATCAGGTCCGCAAGCCCTTTGATAAATGGGCCTGCTGGTCTCCTGTTCCGAACAATAACTGCAGTACAAACACCTGGTCCCCTGTCCCGCACAATAACTGTAGCATACAATCCTGGTCTCATGTCCCTCCTGACCTATACACAGACAATTTTAGGATTACTGCAGCATTCACTTCAAATCTCCTGTCCCTCTGAGGCAGAGGTGGCATGTAAGTCTGTAGCATTGTCATATAAACAAACAACCTCAAGATAACTGTAGTATGTACTCCTGGTCTCCTGTTCATTTACGGGGGGGGGGGGGGGTTGACATATAATACTCGCTGTAACAATGACCCTGTCCCACTGGGGAGGTGATATGTGAGACTCCTTTTATCATTGTCCTATACACAGATAGTCTCAGGATAACTGCATTTTATACTCCTGGTTGGGGGAGTACTGTGTCTAAGGTAAATGACGGCAATAGCAGGCAAACATTAATAATGACTGTGCATTTTAATTACTTTGTTATGTTTAATTCCATATATTATGGGGAATTTACATCTGTGTTTATGTCCCTTTAGTTGTTTTGTTGGGAATTCAATGAGTGGGAATTTAATTTTCAGAGGACTAAAATATAAGAATAGTAAAAAAAAAATATGGATTTCAAGAGCATTTCCAACAAAAATAAGAAAATTAATGGATGTCAAAAGTTCTGTTCTCTACCTGACAAGATTTTTATGATCATGATCAATATTGAAAAAAGCCAATTATGTGAGGGGAATTTAGCAAACATACCAGCAGCAATGAAGGTTAATTGGTATAAAAAAAGCAATCTTGCAAACTTCACAAAATATTACAGTAATATTTTCCAGGTAATGAGATATTCAATGATCCTGAACAAATGATTAAGGGCATGACTGACCTATTCATTTCAGTGCTATAAAAGAATGGTTTAGTAGCCCTCGTGTAGCACTGACACTCAAAGGGACGCGGTATCTGTCAGCTGAGTGACGGCATTCATTTACAGAATCCCCAAGATGTCCCTATCTGTAATTATCAGGCTAAAACACTGAAAGAATCCAAACATGTGACAAAAAAGCTTAAACTATTCTGAATGATTGACCTGACCTGTTATTTATAGGTAACAAAAAGCACAGAAAACAGGAAGAGTGAGAATAAAGCTTTGTTTTACTGGAGAGTAACTTCTAAATCTCTTCCGTTTAAAGAGACACAAAACCTATTTTTTGGATCAGCACTTGAGTAGAGCTTGCTGATTGGTGTCTAAATGTAGCCACCAATCAGCAAGCCCTACCCAGGGTTCTGAACCAAAAATGGGCCGGCTCTTAAGCTTACACTCCAGCCTTTCCAATAAAGATAACAAGAGAACAAAGACAAATTGATAATAGGAGTAAATTAGAAAGTTGCTTAAAATTGCATGCTCTGTCTGAATCACGAATGTTTAATTTGGACTAAACTGTTCCTTTAATAATATAGGAGATCATTTGGAGCAGTCTGAAAAAGCTTTGTACAGCAAAACTGATGTCAAATAAAACTGGGAATGAAGGTTTAACAGCATTAGTATGGGTGCTGTATTTTTATGTTTTTTCCAGTAATTCATGACTATTGAATGTAAACACAGAAAGTGTTAATGAGGAACATTTGGAGTGTAAATCAGAGTTCTCTTTATTTTTCGAGCTATTAAATTTGTACTCACAAATCATTATTTCCAGTTTAACATTGACAATACGCTGTATGTTCAATTCCAAGAAACCGCAATGGGAACTGAAGTTGTTCTAAACTTTGTAAATCTATACACAAATCAATATGAAGGTACCAGAATGTTATCAGATATAGAAATAACAGTTTTTTTGGAAAAGATTAATTGATTATGTTATAATCATTTTAAGATGAAAAAGGCAAACTTTTCATAACTCTGTCACTCATGAGGATTTTAAGATTTTACAAGCACTCTCTTGTGTAGCCCCGCCTCCTACTGATGGGCAACCAATGGCATGACAACAGAGCTTGTCAATCATCTAAGACAAATAGGTCTGGGATGATTTAAGTCCAACAGCTCTGTGGAGGCGGAGAGGGTAGAAAGACACCAGCTTCTTAAAGGACCATTAAACTTGACCTTTAACAATGCATAAAATGTTTCATTATTGCAAGTAAAACATTATTGCAATATACATTTGTTGTTTATTTTGCATCCTTTTGCTGTAAAATGCAACTACAATTTGTGCTTGTTTGACTTTTTCCCAAGGAGGCTTAGGTTAACACTTTTAGGCAATTTATGTGAGCTTTTGTTTACTCTTCCCTCCCTAAGCTTGTGTGGTGTCACATGCTTTTAAAATGTGGATTATCAGTCAAAATAGGAAAATCATTCTTTGCAATAGTAACTAAGTTGAATCAGTGCTAAACCTCCTTAAGGGAATACAAGAGTGCAGGCTACCCCAGACTGCACAAGTGCAAACAGAGTTTGTGCTATATCTGAATATTAGTTTGTGATTGGTTAGCAGAGTTCTTTTGTTCTAAGGGAAAGGAAAATCAGTGAAAAGAATTAACATAAAACAATATACTTATTGACAAAAAAGCTGCAGTTTTCATTGTAAAATTATTTTTATATATGAAGGTTCATAATCATGTAGTTTACAATTTGTGTTTAAAAGGACATGATACCCAATTTTTTTCTTTCATGATTTAGAAAGATCATGCAATTTTAAACAACTTTCCAATTTACTTTTTTTATGTAATTTGCTTAATTCTCTTTATATCCGTTGTTAAAAAGCATATCTAAATAGGCTCAACAGCTACTGATTGGTTGCTGCACACAGATGCCTCGTGTGATTGGCTCATCCATTTGCATGGCTATTTCTTCAACAAAAGGTATCTGAAGAATTAAGCAAATAAAATAATAAAAGTAATTTGGAATGTTGTTTAAAATTGTAGTCTCTATCTGATTCTTGGAAGAATATTTTTGGGTTTCATGTTACTTTAATGTCCCTTTAAAGAGACAGTGTATTGTAAAACTGGTTTCCCTCTAACGTGTTCCCAGCCGTAAGGATATAAAATGTATGATAAATTACTCATTTATGTTTATTTTTTTCAATGAAATAGCTGGATTGCTCTTTTAAACCCCAACCCATCAAAATAGGCTACACTTGCATACAGATCAGACATAATTATCTTATAACTCAAATGCTTCCATTTCTTATCTCTGCCTCTATTTAATACTTAGAAAGAACAATCGAACATGAACATTTTATAATTGTTGCTCTTCTACACCCTACTGGGAGTGTAATTTCTTCTGCTGGTTGTGTTTACCCAGCTTGTCAATAGTCTATACTAAAGTAAAGAAACTCAGTATTGGTAGGGATAGCACCGGCAAAATCAGCTATTTAAAATTGTGATATAAAAGCAAAGAAGCTAATTGTAAACAGGTGATACCCTACAGCAGGTAAAATGGATCATCGGGAACAAATTAGAGGGTAGAAAAATTTAGGGTAAACTGCCCTGCATTGTCAAAACTTAATAAGGATGGGCTTAATGTTAAAGGGACACTGAACCCAAATGTTTTCTTTTGTGATTCAGATAGAGCATGCAATTTTAAGCAACTTTCTAATTTACTCCTATTATCAATTTTTTTTGTTCTCTTGCTATCTTTATTTGAAAAAGAAGGCATCTAAGCTAAGGAGCCAGTGAATTTTTGGTTCAGAACCATGGACAGCACTTGTTTATTGGTGGGTGAATTTATCTACCAATCAGCAAGAACAACCCAGGTTGTGCACCAAAAACGGGCCGGTATCTAAACTTACATTCTTGCTTTTCAAATAAAGATACCAAGCGAATGAAGAAAATTTGATAATAGGAGTAAATTAGTAAATTGCTTAAAATTGCTGCTCTATCTGAATCACGAAAGAAAAAAATTGGGTTTAGTGTCCCAAAGGCCCAATAAAAATAAACAAAATATAAGCATTTTTAAAAATTACATGGGAGTAGTGCATATTAATTGTATGAAAATCTATAAATTACGTGGGCAGTATATTCTGTGATTGGCTGTACCGCAATCAATTTAAAGTTAAGCTGCACCCAGGTGGTAAATCGCCATAGAACAGGTTGACAATGTTAACATTAAAACTATAAAACGGCCACTGAATACATTAAATTTGCTGTATTTTAATATTGATGTCACGAGATTTACTTTTATTAATTTTTTTACATCATTTTCTATATTTTTTTACTTATATATATATATATACCCTTAATTTACACACATATGTTACTTTGCAATAGTTGTTTCACAAAAATATGCAACTCCCCTTTTATACCAGATGCTCCAGCATTACACTGTTTTTGTTTTTTTAAAACAAAGGAGACCAAAAAAATGGGTAAATGTAATAAGAGAAATACATTAAATTATTTTAACTGTAGGCTCTATCTTAATCATAAGATATTAATTATCTTTCATATCCCTTACATCTTAACTTTACCAGAAATGATTATGCAAAATGTGTCAGGCTCAGGCACCCAAGGGGTTAAAATCTAGACCTTTTCATGAAAGAATCACTTCAAGTATTATAATTCACAGATAATTGTTTTAGCACTTGAAAATAAACAAGCTAAGACAACCCATAGGGATTCAATATTTTTTAACCTTATGTCTCATTTTCCGTTTCAGAAAACAATTTTCTAATGAATACAGGTATGTAACTGTCATGGAAGCCTCAATGTCTAATTAACGTCTGCATCACGTTTGACATGTCGCTATAATGAGCAGCTCTAGGGCAAATTAAATTGCAGCACCTGTACAAGACAAAGGTTCTGTAACTACCTAAAGGATTATTTGGGTTAGGATGTTCAATTTTTGTTTCTTGTTTTACAAAGAAATGTTAAAGGGGCGATGTACTCAGGCAAGTAGTGTTTTTTTTTATTACTGCTGCATGTTGCTTACAAATGGTCTCTATAGACTGAATACTGGAGTATTCATATTCTCATTATAGGTTACAAAAGATGTTTTGTTTTTTTTTCAAATGGAAAAAATAGCAGTAAGGACAACACAAATAGGATAAAAGATAACAATTTTTTGCCAATGATCTGCACATGGTTAGACCTGAAAAACACAATGGTGCTACCCATGACAACAACATACAGCAGTGGCTTTATTTGATGATGAATGAGTCTGTCTAAACAAAAACGATAATGAACATGTTATTATAATAAATTCCATGAAATACAAATGTAAATATAAAATCACAAATAACATATAAAAGATATTGATAGGTGTGAAACTGATAGAGATATAAATACCTATATATATATATATACAGTGAGGCCCCGGTTTACGCACGACTCGGTATACGAAATTTCGGTTTACGAAATCGAAATTTGAAGAAAATTTGACTCGGTTTACGAATTTTTTTCGCAATACGAAACAAAATGCCGGTCAAAATGCCGGTTTGCCCCCCTCGGTTTACGAATATTTTTCGCAATACGAAACCAGTGGCCCCTGTGCCCCCTGCATACTCAAGTATGATTGAATTAATGAAGTTTGGGTACCAGTGTAGAGGTGTTGGAGAGGTTTTGGAGCCATTTTGCAGCAAGTTGTTGAGCCTTTTGAGCCATTTGCAGCAAGTTGTTAAGCCTTTTGGAGCCATTTGCAGCAAGTTGTGGAGCCTTTTGGAGACATTGGAGCCATTTGCAGCAAGTTGTTAAGCCTTTTGGAGCCTTTTGGAGCCTTTTTTGGACACTTTACTTGAATTTTTTCGGACCTCCGGAACGCATTAATTGATTTTCAATGCATTCCTATGGGAAACCGTGTTTCGGTTTACGAATTTTTCGCAATACGAAACGACCCGGAGAACGAATTAAATTCGTAAACCGAGGCCTCACTGTATATATATATATATATATCAGTAAATAACATTAAGAACTAGGAATGTGTATTTGGATCCTTCATTAGGATCCGAATGCAGAAGTAGGTGGCCGCTCAAGCCATTTGGATCTTTTCATAGCCAGAATAACTCTAGTGAAAGATCCCCACACTAAGGTCTACTCTGGATTTGCACAGACCTCAGTGTGGGGATCTTCCACCCGAATTAATCTGGCACTGATTAGTACCAAATGGCATGAGCGGCTGGCCTACTTCCACATTCAGATTCTCACAAAGTATTCAAATGCACATCTCTATTAAGAACATATTTTATTAAAAAATAACCACTATTCTATCCAATTGCAAATTGTACACACATGTAGTCAATAAACTTTATTAACTTACTATAAAAGGAATCAGTCACTGATGTTACTTGTGAGGAGTAGAGATTATACAGAGAGAGAGGAGACTTATCGCTCACACGCAAACCCAACACCGCGTTAGACCAAGTGCGCACAACCTGAAGGGAGTTATTCATATTTTACATTCCAATTTCTTCACATAGAAGATGTTCTTTTATTTTTAAATATATATATATATATATATATATATATATATATATATATATATATATATATATATATATATATATATATATATATATACACACATATATATATATATACATGAATACAGGTATTTATTAAAAAATATATATACCTTTATATATGCATATATATAATTTTATACAGATATAGATATTTACGGATATATAGTGTGTATAGTGTATATATGAGTGTACCCCTTTATTTTAATGTATTTATGTTGTGTTTAATAGGGCAACTTTTATATAAGCCCTAACGCTTTTTTATGTTTTCAGTCATGCTTACCCGACAAGCACAAATTTAGATTGTGCTCAGTTGTACACGTTTACTTTCAACTTGTAATACGCTGACAATTTAGCATGGTCGCCATATTGCAATATTGCAACCGCGCTAACGTTAGTACACCACTGGAAATCTTTTATATATAGTGACAATTATCTCAGCTGGCACAAGTCTTTCTGTTGACTTACTATAGAATAACATATTAGCCAGGTGTAAACAAATAAAAACAAATTATTTACACTTTCGGCTAGATTACGAGTTTTGCAGTATGAGTGAAAAAGCAGTGTTAAGTCTCTTTTTCACTACCGCTGGTATTACGAGTCTTGCAGGTATATCTGTATCGCACACTTTTTTGGCCGTAATGCAACATAACTACCACAGCTTTCCAAAAGTCCTTTTTTCAATGGGACTTCCATAGCGCCGGTATTACGAGTTTGCCTGTCTGGCCAAAAAGTGAGCGGTACAGCCTATACCGTCAAGATCCATACCGTAAACTGAAAGTCAGTAGTTATGAGTTTTACGCTACAAAGCCGTAACATAAAACTCATAACTAAATTGCTAAAAAGTACACTAACACCCAAAAACTACCTATTAACCCCTAAACTGAGGCCCTCCCACATCGCAAATAATAAAATAAAATTATTAACCCCTAATCTGCCGCTCCGGACATTGCAGCCACTTTAATAAACACATTAACCACTAAACTGCCGTACTCCTGCATCGCAAACACTAGTTAAATATTATTAACCCCTAATCTGCTGTCCCTAACATCGCCGCAACCTACATTACTGTTATTAACTCCTAATCTGCTGCCCCCAAAATCACTGCCACTATACTAAAGTTATAAACCCCTAAATCTAACCCTAAGTCTAACCCTAACTCCCCCTAACTTTAATGTATTAAAAATAAATCTAAATAAAAATTACTATCATTAACTAAATAATTCCTATTTAAAACTAAATACTTACCTATAAAATAGACCCTAAGATAGCTACAATGTATCTAATAGTTACATTGTAGCTAGCTTAGGTTTTATTTTTATTTCACAGGCAAGTTTGTATTTACAGGGAGTGCAGAATTATTAGGCAAATGAGTATTTTGACCACATCATCCTCTTTATGCATGTTGTCTTACTCCAAGCTGTATAGGCTTGAAAGCCTACTACCAATTAAGCATATTAGGTGATGTGCATCTCTGTAATGAGAAGGGGTGTGGTCTAATGACATCAACACCCTATATCAGGTGTGCATAATTATTAGGCAGCTTCCTTTCCTTTGGCAAAATGGGTCAAAAGAAGGACTTGACAGGCTCAGAAAAGTCAAAAATAGTGAGATATCTTGCAGAGGGATGCAGCACTCTTAAAATTGCAAAGATTCTGAAGCGTGATCATCGAAAAATCAAGCGTTTCATTCAAAATAGTCAACAGGGTCGCAAGAAGCGTGTGGGAAAAATAAAGGCGCAAAATAACTGCCCATGAACTGAGAAAAGTCAAGCGTGCAGCTGCCAAGATGCCACTTGCCACCAGTTTGGCCATATTTCAGAGCTGCAACATCACTGGAGTGCCCAAAAGCACAAGGTGTGCAATACTCAGAGACATGGCCAAGGTAAGAAAGGCTGAAAGACGACCACCACTTAACAAGACACACAAGCTGAAACGTCAAGACTGGGCCAAGAAATATCTCAAGACTGATTTTTCTAAGGTTTTATGGATTGATGAAATGAGAGTGAGTCTTGATGGGCCAGATGGATGGGCCCGTGGCTGGATTGGTAAAGGGAAGAGAGCTCCAGTCCGACTCAGACGCCAGCAAGGTGGAGGTAGAGTACTGGTTTGGGCTGGTATCATCAAAGATGAGCTTGTGGAGCCTTTTCGGGTTGAGGATGGAGTCAAGCTCAACTCCCAGTCCTACTGCCAGTTTCTGGAAGACACCTTCTTCAAGCAGTGGTACAGGAAGAAGTCTGCATCCTTCAAGAAAAACATGATTTTCATGCAGGACAATGCTCCATCACACACGTCCAAGTACTCCACAGCGTGGCTGGCAAGAAAGGGTATAAAAGAAGAAAATCTAATGACATGGCCTCCTTGTTTACCTGATCTGAACCCCATTGAGAACCTGTGGTCCATCATCAAATGTGAGATTTACAAGGAGGGAAAACAGTACACCTCTCTGAAGAGTGTCTGGGAGGCTGTGGTTGCTGCTGCACGCAATGTTGATGGTGAACAGATCAAAACACTGACAGAATCCATGGATGGCAGGCTTTTGAGTGTCCTTGCAAAGAAAGGTGGCTATATTGGTCACTGATTTGTTTTTGTTTTGTTTTTGAATGTCAGAAATGTATATTTGTGAATGTTGAGATGTTATATTGGTTTAACTGGTAAAAATAAATAATTGAAATGGGTATATATTTGTTTTTTGTTAAGTTGCCTAATAATTATGCACAGTAATAGTCACCTGCACACACAGATATCCCCCTAAAATAGCTATAACTAAAAACAAACTAAAAACTACTTCCAAAACTATTCAGCTTTGATATTAATGAGTTTTTTGGGTTCATTGAGAACATGGTTGTTGTTCAATAATAAAATTAATCCTCAAAAATACAACTTGCCTAATAATTCTGCACTCCCTGTATTTTAACTAGGTAGACTAGTTAGTAAATAGTTATTAAGTATTTACTAACTACCTAGCTAAAATAAATACAAAGTTACCTGTAAAATAAAACCTAACCTGCCTTACACTAACACCTAACCTTACACTACAATTAAAAACAATTACATTAATTAAATACAACTAAATAAAAAAAAACACTAAATTATACACAAAATAAAAAATAAATTATCAAATATTTAAACTGATTACACCTAATCTAATAGCCCTATCAAAATAACCCCCCCCCCCAAATAAAAAAAAACCTAGCCTAAACTAAACTGCCAATAGCCCTTAAAAGGGCCTTTTGTGGGGCATTGCCCTAAACTAATCAGCTCTTTTACCTGTAAAAAAAATACAAACAACCCCCCCAACAGTAAAACCCACCACCCACACAACCAAACCCCCCAAATAAAATCCTAACTAACCAACCAAACCCCCAAAAAATAACTAAACTCCCCATTGCCCTGAAAAGGGCATTTGAATGGGCATTGCCCTTAACAGGGCATTTAGCTATTTTTCCGCCCAAACCCTAAGCTAAAAATAAAACCCACCCAATAAACCCTTAAAAAAAACCTAACACTAACCCCCGAAGATCCACTTACAGTTTTTGAAGACCCGACATCCATCCTCAACAAAGCGGCAGAAGTCCTCATTGAAGCGACATCTTCTATCTTCATCCATCCGGCGCGGAGCGGCTCCATCTTCAAGACATCCGGCGCAGAGCATCCTCTTCAATCGATAGGTAAATATTTAGTTTTAAATATGAATTATTTAGTTAATGATAGTAATTTTTATTTAGATTTATTTTAATTACATTAAAGTTAGGGGGTGTTAGGGTTAGACTTAGGGTTAGGTTTAGGGGTTAATAATTTTAGTATAGTGGCGGCGACGTTGGGGGCGGCAGATTAGGGGTTAATAAGTGTAGGTAGGTGGCGGCGATGTCGGGGCGGCAGATTAGGGGTTAATAATTGTAATGTAGGAGGCAGCAATGTTAAGGGCGGCAGATTAGGGGTTAATAAGTGTAATGTAGGTGTCGGCGATGTCGGGGGTGGCAGATTAGGGGTTAATAAATGTAATGTAGGTGTTGGCAATGTAAGGGGCGGCAGATTAGGGGTTAATAAGTGTAATGTAGGTGTCAGCGATGTCGGGGGTGGCAGATTAGGGGTTAATAAGTGTAGGTAGGTGGTGGCGATGTCGGGGGCGGCAGATTAGGGGTGTTTAGACTCTGGTTTATGTTAGGGTGTTAGGTTTAAACATAAATTTTCTTTCCCCATAGGAATCAATGGGGCTGCGTTACGGAGCTTTACGCTAGTTAATTGCAGGTGTTAGGCTTTTTTTAGCCGTGTCTCTCCCCATTGATGTCTATGGGGAAATCGAGCACAAACACGTAAAACCAGCTCACCGCATCGCTGATATTGGAGTGCGGTATGGAGCTCAATGTTGCTTTAAGCAGCCATATTGCCTGCTAACGCCGGGTTTTTGTAAACCTGTAATAGCAGCGCAATAGGGAGGTGAGCGGTGACAATAACTTGCAAGTTAGTACCGAGCCACTTATAACGCAAAACTCGTAATCTAGCCATTTGTTTGCTACAATTGTTTTACAATAGCCAGTTTCTTATTTACCTATTTGGGACATACTGTATATTTGGCAGTTGTAAGGCTTGTGAAACCTGACATGTGCATTTTGAGTCCTTAGACCTGGAAAATCTACAATTTAAAACAATTTTTTTTTTATTTATTTTTTTATTTATTTTTTTGCTTTATTATTACATACAAAAACAGAAATAACGAACATTTCTCCATACAATGGAGAAAGGAAAATAAAATAAAAATATAAACAGAAGCTCAAGACATACAAACAAATCAGAAGAAAATTCTTCTAATATAGAATATAATAGCATTTCCCGGACAGCCCAAGTCATAATCTAAAAGAAGAGAAAAAAAAAAAATAATTTTTATTTATATCTCTCTCCCTCCCCTCTTCCCCACCCTACCTTCCCCAATCCCCTCTCCAATTTAACTTAATATTGATAATTTGTTCTATATTATGTACAAAATCATTACCCTGGGAACACACAAAGGCCTTCCATTTTCTACAAAAATTTTCTCTTGAGGACCCCCCTAGTTTTAATTCGTAAGCAGCTTTAATTGATGCATCTAATAATACTTTCCTCATCTCTGAAATAAGAGGTGTTTTACCGGAAGTGGGGGGGGAAGCCGTGATTGGAGGAAGCTGGTTTCGTCATTGCTGACGAAGTAAAGAGGACCTGCAGGCGTGGGATCGGCGATCCTGTGTTTCAGGAGAAGGTATTTGTAAAATCCGGTGCAATGTAAACTTTCATGAATGAAAGTGCCCATGTTTTTGATAGTATTTTAAAAACCGGGCACTTTATTATAAAAGTTGACATTCACTTTATATAAACATTTTACTATAACATTGGATTACAGTTACTTCTAATACCAGCTGCAGAGCATAATATGTTTGAGCCTTTAGATTTATTTTTGCATTTAAAATAGCTGTTTATGCTCATTGTGGAAAAAACTAATTTAAAGGGGCTGAGATTGAAGGGATACACATATAATCTTTCTCTAAATACACAAAAGCCTCCTTATCTTATCTCTCTCTCTGTACACAAAGGTCAATACGTACAAATAGCAATTTAAAATGAACATTATAGCAGCTATCTCTCCCAACCTCATGAGGAGGACGATTACAGCAGCTGCTTCTAGTTTATGTGACTTTTCTTTAGAGAATACTGTAGTATTCATATTTTAGCATATTAAAGGGGAGATTTAGAATCCATTACTTCTGACTGCAGGATGAGTGATACGGAAGGAAAGACAAGATTTTCTTTTTTTCTTTCTTTTTTCCTCCCCCTTTTTCATCTTAAAGTGGAGACGTTCATGGAGTTTAATATACCAGATGTTCATGCTTGATTGTTATTGTAATAGCACTTGGAAAGATAATAAAAAGATTTGCTTGAAAGAGGCAATTTACATATTCAAAACTGATTTAAAAAAAATATGCCCTAATATGGTAATTGGTGATGTTCCTCTATTGGTCAGTGAGGCTGGTGATCTACCGCTCTCCCTCAGGCAAGATCTGAAGTCAGTACCGTGAAGTCTATCAAAGAATTTTACAAATGCGAATTTTAGCTCAAGAGAAGCATTATATGGCAGGAAATTGTGCTGCTATCTAGTGCTCTTGTAAATGGATAACATTCTTGCAAAACTGCTGCCGCATAGTGCACCAGACACATGCAACAAAAGATACCATGAGAACGAAGAAAATCCGATAATAGAAGTTAATTAGAAAGTTGCTTAAAATTGTATGCTCTATCTGAATGTTAAATGAAAAAAATGGGTTTAATGTCCCTTTATTAAAAATCATTTTAAATAACCTTGTATATGAAATAAAACAATGTTATAATATTTTTGTGCATTCAGCAGTTAAGATTATTGGTAATAAAACTAGGACGTGCAACTATTTTAATCTCGAGTGAGATCTTCTGATTTTCAATACATTTTTTTACACACAAAAAAGAAAAATAATATTGTTAATGGGAATATGAAAATTCATAAAATCCTCAATTTTGCATAAATTAAAATATATGTATAAAATACACTTTCATCATTGACTTTGTAAGAAAATAGTTATAAGTGGGCACTGTCCCTTTAAACATAGTAAAAAAAGTAACAAAATTTGTATATTGTGCCTGCTATTCCTGCAATTTGCCTCTCTAAAAAGGCTGAAGTGAATATTGCCTGCAGCTCACTCATTTTCCAATTCTTTGGTGCATCAGTTGCATAGACAGGAACTTGTGAAACTGTAGAAGTGAGGCCTGTAAAGTTACAGAGTTTGGAGAGGCCCCTTAGTGAATTTACCACCAATGACAGCTTACAGAGTTGTCAAACTCATTTACATCTGGCCTCTGATTGGCTACTGCAAAGACACCTGCTAAACATATTTAAGAGGGTGGATCCCTGGTATGATCTAGATTTGCAGAACCCTGCACATTTTGCGAAGCAAAAAAAAAAAAAAGGTTTTGCAGTACTATGCTAGTGTGCTTAATCGCCAATGCATTGCGTACACAAAATACATTTAAAATGTCTTCTATACGTTGAATAGAATTTGTGTGTGTGAAAAGTGTCCAATAAAATTCAGGATGTTGTTTATTCTGAAAACAAAATCATTCTAGATGGAAGCCCGGTGAGGGCATTAGCCGTGCCTAAGGCGAGGAGCGAAATTGTAAATCTGATTACAGAATCTCTGGGTAGCAAGATGTCAAAAAAATGATGTGAGCAAATGGCCTATGTTACACTTGCGTTAGTGACAATCTCTACACTTTCTTATTTTATAAATTTGTCTCTTGTGGTTTTACTATCCAAGGTGTATAAAAGGGATATTAAACAGCACTCCTTCTGTAACAACAAATATGTTAAAGGGACATGAAATCCAAAAAAAAAAAATGATTTCATGATTCTGAAAGAGCAGGTAAGTTTAAACAACATTCCTATTTACTTCTATTTTCTAATTTGCTTCATTCTCTTGGTATTCTTTGTTGAAAAGCAAACCTAGGTAGGCTTAGAAGCTGGGTGCTAGCTGCTGATTGGTGGTTGCACATATATACCTCTAATCATTGGCTTAGTGATGTGTTCAGCTAGCTCCCAGTAGTGCATTGCTGCTCCTTCAATAAAGGACCAAGAAAATGAAGCATTTGATAATAGAAGTAAATTGGAAAATTGGTTAATATCATCTGTTCTTTCTGAATCATGAAATAAAAAAAATGGGTTTCATGCCCCATTAAATCAAATTAAACCTAAAATGAAACAGATTGTGTTTTCTTGCATGACGAGCAGATATAAATTCTAAGTGTAGCTCTGTCCTAGTGTGATATGAGAGCTGACATCTTTTACATTCTGACTGATCTAGGCATGAGCAAATCTGACTCCCTAATAAAGCTTCCTGCAGAGGCCACTCCTCCTTGTAAGGCTGTGACAAGTAATGGACACTGCACAAAAGTAGAGAGAGAAAAAAATAAAACGTAAAATCCCTTTAAATAGATGAATGATACATACTGCAATGATTTACAATAACTATAAGACTTAGTTTAGTGCATGTTTATTACAACAATGAAACAGACTGTTTAAAATCCTAAATGTGTCCTAAATATAACTTTCTTTTTTTTATTTCTTGTGTGAACATGATAAAGTTTGAAATCCCTTATTAACTGATAGATGCAAAATATTGCTGTAAATTCTCTAATTTTTAATGAAGAGATTCTCTTTCTAATGGTATGATATTAGGTTAAATTATCATTAAATACAGAATTGCAATTATTGTATGGGAGCATACAATCTAGATGGATGGGAGGATGGGAAACAGGAGGTGGGGACTGCAAAGGAGAGAAAGATATTAGTGAGGAGATAGATGAGGGCAACTGTTAGGTAAGTGAAGTTTATTTGTTACTTATTTGGAGATAAGCTTCTCTGAGCAAAAAGGTCTTTAGGGAACGTTTAAAGGAGGAGAGGTTAGGGGCAAGTCTGACAGTACGAGGAAGTGCGTTCCAGAGGGTTGGTGCCGCACGGGAGAAGTCCTGTAGTCTAGCATGAGAGGAGGTGATGGTAGAGGATGCAAGGAGCAGGTCGTTGTTGGATCTTAGGGGGTGGGCAGGAGTGTATTTGTTGATATGAGAGGACAGGTAGGGTGGGGTAGCATTGGTGAGGGCTTTGTAGGTCAGGGTGAGAATTTTGAATTTAACTCTGTTGTGAATGGGGAGCCAGGGAAGGGACTCACAGAGAGGTGCAGCAGAAACAGAGTGCCGAGAGAGGTGGATTAGCCTGGCAGATGCATTTAGGATGGATTGGAGGGGAGAGAGGCGGGAGAGAGGGAGGCCAGTTAGTAAGTTGTTACAGTAGTCAAGTCGGGAAATTACCAGGGAGTGGATTAGCTGTATGGTAGTTTCAGCACTCAGAAATGGACAAATTTTGGAGATATTAAGTAGGTGGTTGCAGCAGGATAATGAAAGCAATTGGATTTGGGGAATGAAGGACAGATTTGAGTCAAGCGTGACTCAGAGGCAGCAGACTTGTGGTGATGGGGAGATAATGGTACCGCCAACAGTGATGAAAAAAATAGAAACTAGAGTAGAGTTAGAGGGGAGATTAGAAGTAGTTCGGTCGTGGACATGATTATTTTTAGGTGATGAGAGGCCATCCAGAAGGAAAAGCCAGATAAACAGTAGCTGATGTGAGAATTGACAAAAGGAGAGAGTGCAGGGGTGGAAAGGTAGATCTGGGTATCATCAGCATAGAGGTGATAGTTGAAGCCATAGCTGTTGATAAGTTTACCCAGTGAAGAAGCAATATCGACAAATTCACACTAAAAAGACAATGCAATAGCACTTACTCTGAATTTCAAATTATCATTAGATTTTTTTTTCTAAAACATTTTGAAGATTGTTTCTGTTACCCTGCCCACTATATCTTGTGACAGCCATCAGCCAATCACAGACTCCTATATGTATATATACACAGTAGGAGATTGTGCCCCAGAAAGTGTACAGTACATATAAATAGACTAAGCACGAATTAATAATGGAAATAAATTAGAAAGTTTTTTTGAAAACAAATTGCATGCTCTATATGAATCATAAAATGTATATTTTGACTTTAGTGTCACTTTAACTTTGTAATTTTGTTGTGTTTATTTATTTAGTAAAGTTATTGGTGCTGCCTGATAACATGAAAGTTTGATGCACTTCAGAAAGCAAAGTTTAATATTTAAAACAATATGGAGTCAATTCCTATCTTTACACTAATGTTTATCAGTGCTTTTTTGTTTTCTTTGTTTTTTTTGTTTGTTTTTTTACTCCTGATCAATATTTTTCAAGTTCTGAGTGATCACAATCGAAACCATAACAACATTTCCACATGGGAAATTGAGATATAGAGGCCTATTTATCATATGTCTGTCCGACCTGATCCGACAGTGCGGATCAGGTCCGACAGATATCGCTGAATGCGGAGAGCAATACGCTCTCCGTATTCAGCATTGCACCAGCAGCTCTTGTGAGCTGCTGGTGCAACGCCGCCCCCTGCAGACTCACAGCCAATCGGCCGCCAGCAGGGGGGTGTCAATCAACCCGATCGTACTCGATCGGGTTGAATTCCTGCAATCTCTGTCCGCCTGCTCATAGCAGGTGGACAGGGTTATGGAGCAGCAGTCTTTAGACCGCTTCTTCATTACTGCTGTTTCTGGCGAGCCTGATAGATAGGCCCCAAGACCTGAGCAGATCCTATCTAGACAGATCTTTTTCTTATCTAATGACAGAGGGTATTTTAATAATGCTAATTTAATTAACATGGTAATTCTAATAGGGCACAATCTAATATTAAAGAAGTATAAATCTAAGTCAGCACCCAATCTTGCTGAATTTACTAAAGCTTTATTCAACCAGATGATCTTTGAAACATATCATTTACAAATGACCTCTGAACAAATATGAGCCTTTTTATTTTTTTAAATGGCTATTAGTGTATTAGTCCATATTAGACCATATCTCCTTTTTTATTAAGTCTGAGGAGTCTATTTAACGAGCCTTCAGGCTGGCCGGAAACAGGAGTTAAGAAGCAGCGGTCTTAAGACCGGTGCTCCTAAACTCATACGCCGCCTCTGAGGCGGCGTATAGCAATCCACCTGATTATGTACAATCGGGCTGATTGACAACCCCTGCTAGCCGCCGATTGGCTGGGAATCTGCAGGGGGATGTATTGCACCAGTAGTGCAATGATAAATGCCAACAGCGTATGCTGTCGGCATTTATCCATGTGCGGCGGACATGGTTCGCTATAGCGGATCATGTCCGTCCGCACATACAGTGGGGAAAAAAAGTATTTAGTCAGTCACCAATTGTGCAAGTTCTCCCACTTAAGAAGATGAGAGAGGCCTGTAATTTTCATCATAGGTATACCTCAGCTATGAGAGACAAAATGTGGAAACAAATCCAGACGATCACATTTTCTGATTTGGAAAGAATTTATTTGCAAATTATGGTGGAAAATAAGTATTTGGTCAATATCAAAATTTCATCTCAATACTTTGTTATATATCCTTTGTTGGCAATGACAGAGGTCAAACGTTTTCTATAAGTCTTCACAAGGTTGTCACACTCTGTTGCTGGTATGTTGGCCCATTCCTGCATGCAGATCTCCTCTAGAGCAGTGATGTTTTGGAGCTGTCGCTGGGCAACACGGACTTTCAACTCCCTCCAAAGGTTTTCTATGGGGTTGAGATCTGGAGACTGACTAGGCCACTCCAGGACCTTGAAATGCTTCTGATGAAGCTACTCCTTCGTTGCCCGGGCGGTGTGTTTGTGATCATTGTCATGCTGAAAGTCCCAGCCATGTTTCATCTTCAATGCCCTTGCTGATGAAAGGAGGTTTGCACTCAAAATCTCACGATACATGGCCCCATTCATTCTTTCATGTACACGGATCAGTCGTCCTGTTCCTTTTGCAGAGAAACAGCCCCAAAGCATGATGTTGCCACCCCCCTGCTTCACAGTAGGTATGGTGTTCTCTCTCCTCCAAACACGACAAGTTGTGTTTCTACCAAACAGTTCTACTTTGGTTTCATCTGACCATATGACATTCTCCCAATCCACTTCTGGATCATCCAAATGCTCTCTAGCATACTTCAGACGGGCCCGGACATGTACTGGCTTAAGCAGGGGGACACGTCTGGCACTGCAGGATCTGAGTCCCTGGTGGCGTAGTGTGTTACTGATGGTAGCCTTTGTTACGTTGGTCCCAGCTCTCTGCAGGTCATTCACTAGGTTCCCCCGTGTGGTTCTGGGATGTTTGCTCACCATTATTCTTGTGATCATTTTGACCCCACAGGGTGAGATCTTGCGTGGAGCCCCAGATCAAGGGAGATTATCAGTGGTCTTGTATGTCTTCCATTTTCTAATTATTGCTCCCACAGTTGATTTCTTCACACCAAGCTGCTTGCCTATTGCAGATTCTATCTTCCCAGCCTGGTGCAGGTCTACAATTTTGTTTCTGGTGTCCTTCGACAGCTCTTTGGTCTTCACCATAGTGGAGTTTGGAGTGTGACTGTTTGAGGTTGTGGACAGGTGTCTTTTATACTGATAACAAGTTCAAACAGGTGCCATTAATACAGGTAATGAGTGGAGGACAGAGGAGCCTCTTAAAGAAGAAGATACAGGTCTGGGAGAGCCAGAAATCTTGCTTTTTGTAGGTGACTAAATACTTATTAAATACTTATTTTCCAACATAATTTGCAAATAAATTATTTCCAAATCAGACAATGTGATTGTCTGGATTTATTTCCACATTTTGTTTCTCATAGTTGAGGTATACCTGTGATGAAAATTACAGGCCTCTCTCATCTTCTTAAGTGGGAGAACTTGCACAATTGGTGGCTGACTAAATACTTTTTTTCCCCACTCTACTGTATATAAATAGACCCCTGAGATTTTAAGTACATCAATGCTTGGTGGCACCTTTTTGCACAATTGGCTATGTATAGTTGGGGTGATACGCAATAAATTAGATAGATAAAAAGATTTGCAATGGATTTTGGGGTGGAGGGAGAGAGGAGGGGGTGTAATTATATATATATATATATATATATATATATATATATATATATATATATATATATATATATATATATATATATATATATATATATATATATATATATATATATATGTGTGTGTGTATATATATATATATATATATATATATATATATATATATATATGTGTGTGTTTTTTATTTAATTTTTTGTTTACACATTGGCTAAAATTAGACAATGTTGAAATATTTGATCATATTATACCTGGTATCGATAATCAGCAGGTAATTAAATTTTAGAAGATTTTTCTTATTATGGAATTTAAGATGATAAATTACAGATAAATATCTATTTTTTTATTTGACATGCCTTTTTGTTTGTAGACATTGTTTGTATCTGCTGTGAAGATCCATCCAGTATATTATTTATCGCTATGCAAGTGATATTGAATGATGTTGTCAATAAATAAAAAAAATAATTCTGAATAGATAACAGGAAAATTGGCCATATAGTGCAATGATCTATTCAGGTTAATTCTTTCTTGCACTGCAATTGAGGTAGATAGGTTTGCTAAATCTTCAGAGTTACTTTCCTCAGAGTTACCAATTTAAAAGTACCAAACGTATTGGAGAAAAAACGCTAAAACAGCTACAACCTAAATAGAATAATCCTCTTAGTATAAAGATATCAATATGTTTCTTTAATAAAATAAAAGTTAATATGTACAATAATAAGTGTATCCAATATTCATAATTACAAATGGCAAAGTATCAAATATCAAGTTTGAATTGCCCTTTAAATGTAACAAATAGTAGCGAAATGTAGAAGCATTACTGTAGAGAGATAAGTGTCAATCACGTATTCCCTAATATGGTCGGCCAACCTATATAAATAAAAAATCCTAAAGACGTCTTAATAAAAAATATCCCATGTGAATAAATGAAGGATATCTCTCCGTGCAATGCAATCACTCCGATACTCCGTCTTGTAATTTCCAAATATGTTAGTAGGTAGTAACGATTATTTTCTGTTAATTCATTACAGTCCTGCAACGTACAAAGTACTTACTTTCTGCCGTACTATATACACCTCATAGGTCGGTCCTGGAGCCTGCGCTATACTGCTAATTCCTCTTAAAGCTGATGGCGGCTTAAAAGGAATTAGCAGAAAGGCGCAGGCTCCAGGGCAATTTAAACTTGATATTTGATACTTTGCCATTTGTAATTATGACTATTGGATACACTTATTATTGTACATATTTGTAACTTTTATTTTATTAAAGAAACATTGATATCTTTATACTAAGAGGATTATTCACTTTAGGTTGCAGATTTTTTAGCGCTTTTTCTCCAATACTTTTGTTTTTCATACAGTGCGATGTCTTTGCTGATTATAATCCTCCAGACCAGTGATTTGCAACCTTTTTTTTGCCGTGGCACACTTTTTTACATTAAAAAATCCTGTGGCACAGCACCATCCCAAAACTTTACAAAATCACACATTGTAGCCTAATACAGCATATATATATATACACACTGTACTGTGCTGTCATGCCATGCCTCCTACAAACTATACATGACATAATGACATTCATTCACAAACAATCATAATGATTGTCTGTGAATGAATATCAATGTCATGGTTGTAAATGATGCCTGATGAGCCTGTCACATACCTCCCAATATTTCAAAATTTGAAAGAGGGACACCCCCGCACTGTTGTCAGTCTGCCGCGGCACACCTGAGGATCTCTCACGGCACACTGGTTGAAAAACACTGCTCCAGACCATCGGTTTTGCACATTATTTCAGTAATAAAATGGACAAACCAAATTCAACACACAAAATGGTGTTGATAATGTGCAAAATTTGACTTTTCAACATGTTTGACAGTATTCATATATGATTTGGATTAATTATATTATCTTGTCCATGCGCATTACACTCTGAAATGGCCACAGACATCAAATTTGATGATAAAAGTAAACTGGAAAGTTGTAAAATTGCATGCCCTATTTGATTCAACAAAAGTTTCATTTAGACTTGAGTGTCCCTTTAATATCTTTTTTTTTATTTCATACTCACATTTGTGGGATTGTAAAGTAGAGTATTCTCATCTTTAGGAACAGAGTTTCTCTTGGAAATCGTGTTGTCATGATTAGAAGTTAAGCATTTGCTATTCAAAATTGTTTGTTTATAGTTAGAGTTACAATGAGAGTGGGGCTTGAAAATTGTGGTCTGTATAATGAGAGTGAGGTTTGTAAATCACGGATTGTACATTGAGAGTGAGGCTTGAAAATCACGGTCTGTAAAGTGAGAGTGAGGTTTGTAAATCACGGTCTGTACAGTGAGTGAAGTTTGTAAATCACGCTCTATACAGTGAGAGTGAGGTTTGGAAATCACAGTCTGTATAGTGAGAGTGAAATCTGTAAATCACAGTCTGTACAGTGAGAGTGAGGTTTGTAAATCACAGTCTGTACAGTGAGAGTGAGGTCTGTAAATCACAGTCTGTACAGTGAGTGAGGTTTGTAAATCACAGTCTGTACAGTGAGAGTGAGGTTTGTAAATCACAGTCTGTACAGTGAGAGTGAGGTCTGTAAATCACAGTCTGTGCAGTGAGAGTGAGGTTTGTAAATCACAGTCTGTACAGTGAGAGTGAGGTCTGTAAATCACAGTCTGTACAGTGAGAGTGAGGTTTGTAAATCACAGTCTGTACAGTGAGAGTGAGGTCTGTAAATCACAGTCTGTATAGTGAGAGTGAAATCTGTAAATCACAGTCTGTACAGTGAGAGTGAGGTTTGTAAATCACAGTCTGTACAGTGAGAGTGAGGTCTGTAAATCACAGTCTGTACAGTGAGAGTGAGGTCTGTAAATCACAGTCTGTACAGTGAGTGAGGTTTGTAAATCACAGTCTGTACAGTGAGAGTGAGGTTTGTAAATCACAGTCTGTACAGTGAGAGTGAGGTCTGTAAATCACAGTCTGTACAGTGAGAGTGAGGTTTGTAAATCACAGTCTGTACAGTGAGAGTGAGGTCTGTAAATCACAGTCTGTACAGTGAGAGTGAGGTTTGTAAATCACAGTCTGTACAGTGAGAGTGAGGTTTGTAAATCACATTCTGTACAATGAAAGTGAGGTCTGTAAATCATAGTCTGTACAGTGAGAGTGAGGTCTGTAAATCACAGTCTGTACAGTGAGAGTGAGGTCTGTAAATCACAGTCTGTACAGTGAGAGTGAGGTTTGTAAATCACAGCCTGTACAGTGAGAGTGAGGTCTGTAAATCACGGTCTGTACAGTGAGAGTGAGGTCTGTAAATCACAGTCTGTACAGTGAGAGTGAGGTCTGTAAATCATAGTCTGTACAGTGAGAGCGAGATCTGTAAATCACAGTCTGTACAGTGAGAGTGAGGTTTATAAATCACTGTCTGTACAGTGAGAGTGAGGTTTGTAAATCACAGTCTGTACAGTGAGAGTGAGGTTAGTAAATCACAGTCTGTACAGTGAGAGTGAGGTCTGTAAATCACGGTCTGTACAATGAGAGTAAGGTCTGTAAATCACAGTCTGTACAGTGAGAGTGAGGTTTGTAAATCACGGTCTGTACAATGAGAGTAAGGTCTGTAAATCACAGTCTGTACAGTGAGAGTGAGGTTAGTAAATCACAGTCTGTACAGTGAGAGTGAGGTCTGTAAATCACGGTCTGTACAATGAGAGTAAGGTCTGTAAATCACAGTCTGTACAGTGAGAGTGAGGTTTGTAAATCACGGTCTGTACAGTGAGGGTGAGGTTTGTAAATTACAGTCTGTACAGTGAGAATGAGGTCTGTAAATCACAGTCTGTACAGTGAGAGTGAGGTCTGTAAATCACAGTCTGTATAGTGAGAGTGAGGTCTGTAAATCACAGCCTGTACAGTGAGAGTGAGGTCTGTAAATCACAGCCTGTACAGTGAGAGTGAGGTTTGTAAATCACAGCCTGTACAGTGAGAGTGAGGTATGTAAATCATAGCCTGTACAGTGAGAGTGAGGTTTGGAAATCACAGTCTGTATAGTGAGAGTGAGGTCTGTAAATCACAGTCTGTGCAGTGAGAGTGAGGTTTGTAAATCACAGTCTGTACAGTGAGAGTGAGGTTTGTAAATCACAGTCTGTGCAGTGAGAGTGAGGTCTGTACATCACAGTCTGTGCAGTGAGAGTGAGGTCTGTAAATCACAGTCTGTACAGTGAGAGTGAGGTTTGGAAATCACAGTCTGTACAGTGAAAGTGAGGTTTGGAAATCATAGTCTGTACAGTGAGAGTGAGGTCTGTAAATCACAGTCTGTACAGTGAGAGTGAGGTTTGGAAATCACAATCTGTACAGTGAGAGTGAGGTCTGTAAATCACAGTCTGTACAATGAGAGTGAGGTCTGTAAATCACTGTCTGTACAGTGAGAGTGAGGTCTGTAAATCAGTCTGTACAGTGAGAGTGAGGTTTGTAAATCACAGCCTGTACAGTGAGAGTGAGGTCTGTAAATCACGGTCTGTACAGTGAGAGTGAGGTTTGTAAATCAGTCTGTACAGTGAGAGCGAGGTTTGTAAATCACATTCTGTACAGTGAAAGTGAGGTTTGTAAATCACAGCCTGTACAGTGAGAGTGAGGTCTGTAAATCACAGTCTGTGCAGTGAGAGTGAGGTCTGTAAATCACAGTTTGTACAGTGAGAGTAAGGTCTGTAAATCACAGTCTGTACAGTGAGAGTGAGGTCTGTAAATCACAGTCTGTACAGTGAGAGTGAGGTTTGTAAATCACAGTCTGTACAGTGAAAGTGAGGTTTGGAAATCACAGTCTGTATAGTGAGAGTGAGGTTAGTAATTCACAGTCTGTACAGTGAAAGTGAGGTTTGGAAATCACGGTCTGTACAGTGAGAGTGAGGTCTGTAAATCACATTCTGTACAGTGAGAGTGAGGTCTGTAAATCACAGTCTGTATAGTGAGAGTGAGGTCTGTAAATCACAGTCTATACAGTGAGAGTGAGGTTTGGAAATCAGAGTCTGTACAGTGAGAGTGAGGTTTGTAAATCACAGGCTGTACAGTGAGAGTGAGGTCTGTAAATCACAGTCTGTACAGTGAGAGTGAGGTTAGTAAATCACAGTCTGTACAGTGAAAGTGAGGTTTGTAAATCACAATCTGTACAGTGAAAGTGAGGTCTGTAAATCACGGTCTGTGCAGTGAGAGTGAGGTTTGTAAATCACAGTCTGTACAGTGAAAGTGAGGTTTGTAAATCACAATCTGTACAGTGAAAGTGAGGTCTGTAAATCACGGTCTGTGCAGTGAGAGTGAGGTTTGTAAATCACAGTCTGTACAGTGAGAGTGAGGTCTGTAAATCATAGTGTTTACAGTGAGAGTGAGGTTTGTAAATCACAGTGTGTACAGTGAGAGTGAGGTCTGTAAATCACGGTCTGTACAGTGAGAGTGAGGTTTTTAAAATCACAGTCTGTACAGTGAGAGTGAGGTCTGTAAATCACAGTCTGTACAGTGAGAGCGAGGTCTGTAAATCACAATCTGTACAGTGAGAGTGAGTTCTGTAAATCCCAGTCTGTACAGTAAGAGTGAGGTTTGTAAATCACTGTCTGTACAGTGAGAGTGAGGTTTGTAAATCACAGTCTGTACAGTGAGAGTGAGGTCTGTAAATCACGGTTTTTACAGTGAGAGCGAGGTCTGTAAATCACGGTCTGTACAGTGAGAAAGAGGTTTGTAAATCACAGTCTGTACAGTGAGAGTGAGGTTTGTAAATCACAGTCTGTACAGTGAGAGTGAGGTCTGTAAATCATAGTGTTTACAGTGAGAGTGAGGTTTGTAAATCACAGTGTGTACAGTGAGAGTGAGGTCTGTAAATCACGGTCTGTACAGTGAGAGTGAGGTTTTTAAAATCACAGTCTGTACAGTGAGAGTGAGGTCTGTAAATCACAGTCTGTACAGTGAGAGCGAGGTCTGTAAATCACAATCTGTACAGTGAGAGTGAGTTCTGTAAATCCCAGTCTGTACAGCAAGAGTGAGGTTTGTAAATCACTGTCTGTACAGTGAGAGTGAGGTTTGTAAATCACAGTCTGTACAGTGAGAGTGAGGTCTGTAAATCACGGTTTTTACAGTGAGAGCGAGGTCTGTAAATCACGGTCTGTACAGTGAGAAAGAGGTTTGTAAATCACAGTCTGTACAGTGAGAGTGAGGTCTGTAAATCACAGTCTGTACAGTAAGAATGAGGTCTTTAAATCACAGTCTGTACAGTGAGAATGAGGTTTGTAAATCATGGTCTGTACAGTGAGAGTGAGGTCTGTAAATCACAGTCTGTACAGTGAGAGTGAGGTCTGTAAATCATGGTCTGTACAGTGAGAGTGAGGTCTGTAAATCACAGTCTGTACAGTGAGAGTGAGGTCTGTAAATCACGGTCTGTACAGTGAGAGTGAGGTTTGTAAATCACAATCTGTACAGTGAGAGTGAGGTCTGTAAATCACGGTCTGTACAGTGAGAGAGAGGTCTGTAAATCACAGTCTGTACAGTGAGAGCGAGGTCTGTAAATCACAATCTGTACAGTGAGAGCGAGGTTTGTAAATCACAGTCTGTACAGTGAGAGCGAGGTCTGTAAATCACAATCTGTACAGTGAGAGCGAGGTTTGTAAATCACAGTCTGTACAGTGAGAGCGAGGTCTGTAAATCACAATCTGTACAGTGAGAGCGAGGTCTGTAAATCACGGTCTGTACAGTGAGAGTGAGGCTTGTAAATCACAGTCTGTACAGTGAGAGTGAGGTTTGTAAATCACAGTCTGTACAGTGAGAGTGAGGTCTGTAAATCATAGTCTGTACAGCTAGAGTGAGGTTTATTAATAACAGTCTGTACAGTGAGAGTGAGGTTTGTAAATCACGGTCTGTACAGTGAGAGTGAGGTTTGTAAATCACGGTCTGTACAGTGAGAGTGAGGTCTGTAAATCACGGACTGTACAGTGAGAGTGAGGTTTGTAAATCACGGTCTGTACAGTGAGAGTGAGGTTTGTAAATCACGGTCTGTACAGTGAGAGTGAGGTTTATAAATCATGGTCTGTACAGTGAGAGTGAGGTCTGTAAATCACGGACTGTACAGTGAGAGTGAGGTTTGTAAATCACAGGCTGTACAGTGAGAGTGAGGTTTGTAAATCACGGTCTGTACAGTGAGAGTGAGGTTTATAAATCACAGTCTGTACAGTGAGAGTGAGGTTTATAAATCACAGTCTGTACAGTGAGAGTGAGGTTTGTAAATCACAGTCTGTACAGTGAGAGTGAGGTCTGTAAATCACAGTCTGTACAGTGAGAGTGAGGTTTATAAATCACAGGCTGTACAGTGAGAGTGAGGTTTGTAAATCACAGCCTGTACAGTGAGAGTGAGGTCTGTAAATCACAGCCTGTACAGTGAGAGTGAGGTCTGTAAATCACAGTCTGTACAGTGAGAGTGAGGTTTATAAATCACAGGCTGTACAGTGAGAGTGAGGTTTGTAAATCACAGCCTGTACAGTGAGAGTGAGGTCTGTAAATCACAGCCTGTACAGTGAGAGTGAGGTCTGTAAATCACAGTCTGTACAGTGAGAGTGAGGTTTGTAAATCACAGTCTGTACAGTGAGAGTGAGGTTTATAAATCACAGTCTGTACAGTGAGAGTGAGGTTTGTAAATCACAGGCTGTACAGTGAGAGTGAGGTTTGTAAATCACGGACTGTACAGTGAGAGTGAGGTTTGTAAATTACAGGCTGTACAGTGATAGTGAGGTTTGTAAATCACGGTCTGTACAGTGAGAGTGAGGTCTGTAAATCACAGACTGTACAGTGAGAGTGAGGTTTGTAAATCACGGTCTGTACAGTGAGAGTGAGGTTTGTAAATCACGGTCTGTACAGTGAGAGTGAGGTTTGTAAATCATGGTCTGTACAGTGAGAGTGGTGTTTGTAAATCACAGTCTGTACAGTGAGAGTGAGGTTTGGATATCATGGTTTGTACAGTAAGTTCGGCAATTTTGCACTATCCTTAGTCACATAGCAGTTTTCGTATTAACTGTTTAAATCCCATTTTAGAAGATGAGATATGTTGTGACCCTTTTCTGCTTATGGAAATTAATATCCTGCATTGTAGATGAAAATCTAAATCCTCACCAAACAGTAAACAAGTTTTTCCTCAATTAACTTAAAAACAATTTTAAAAAAAAATACAATAAACAAAGTAAAAGTTTGAAAAATCATAATTCACCGAAGACAGCAGTTTACTTATCATGACCATATACAAATGCTATCCTTATTGTTTTACACTATAAACACCACTCTATACAGTTGCTATGC